>NC_143260.1:90522726-90827044 GCF_984573655.1 Nuphar pumila
GTCGCTAATTAGCGACGGATTAGCGACGGAAAAATTCCGTCGCTAAATCCCTCGCTAAAATGTTTTTTCGGTATTGAGAATTAGCGACGAAACAATTATTGTCGTTAATCCGTCGCTAATTAGCGACGGATTAGCTAGAGAAAACTTTCATCGCTAATCCGTCGCTACTTAGCGACGGATTCATGAAGAAAGTTTTCTCTAGCTAATCCGTCGCTAATTTGCGACGGAAAAAATCCGTCGCAAATTTCCGTCGCTAATTAACATTTTTCTTGTAGTGTCTGGCCTGGTAGAACCCGAAAACCATTTCTTGAACCATTTTGCAAATTTTATCAATTTTAACACCTTTTGAACTGGTACAAGTGTCAATCGAGGTTTAATATCCAAATTTCTTCATTTAGGGTCTGCATTTCGCATAACATTTCATATCATTTCTCATCATTTCATATCATTTATCAGCATTTCATAACATTTCATCACATTTCATTTCATTTTCGAGGTCTAGAACTCCAGTTTTATAAATTCCAATCCAGATTGAGTTTTAAAAGTTTTCAGAAATCAATTTCAAACCCTTGGTTTCCAAAATTGACATTTTTACTCTTGGGATTCTAAATTTGAAAATATTTTCTCAAGAAAAATAATCTGGATTTCTTTTAAACTCAAATTTTTAAATTTTAAACTGGATTTGCTTCACAACGGGGTGTGGAACTTCAATTTTGGAGCTCATTTCAAAAACTACCAAAAATAGCTCGTTTCTTCTGGAAACTTTCTAAAAAGACTATTCTACCCCTATGATCCTCAAAATAAATTTCAAATTTGGAAAGTGAGCCCACTCTGAGATGATTCCTTTATTTACATCTACATTTTCATTTTAAAATAAAATATATATATATATCTTTTCTTTCTTTGTTTTCTTTTATTTTTTTTTATTTTTTTTAATTTTATGAGAGGAGATGGGACCCACAAGGGGGTCGACCCCCCCTTTTTTTCCATTTTCTCCTTTCCTTTTTCTTTCTCTTTCTTCTTTCCTTTTCTTTCTTCTTTCCTCCTTTCTTTCCTTTCTTCTTCTTCCTTTTCTTTCCTTCATTTTCCCTCTTTGGTCCAGCCCATTCACGTACACCCTTTTCTCCCATTTTCATTAGCCCCTAAATACCTAAGTCCATTCCAATTAAACCCTAAGTCTTTTTGTTAAAAAAAGAAAAAACACTACGCGACTGCCCTAATACCCATCTCTCTCTTTCCTTCTCTTGGACTCTCTCCACCTTCCCCTTGGCTCAAACTGCAGCCTCCTCAGCCTTGTAGCAGCCTCCTTGCATCCAACTTCAGCCACCCTTTGGAGTCAACAACACCTCCAACTTGGCCAACACCTCCAACCATCTTTTGTTGCAGCCACAACACCACTCCAACCGGTTTGCCACCATCTGCAGCTTCTCAAACAGTTTCAGCATCCTTCATCCCCTCCAAGAGGCATCCAACACATCTCCATTTCAGCCACACCCATGCCATGACAGCAACCCATTAACACCCACTTTGGTGTCTACCTCAAGTCGACTCCCAACTACAGCATCAACCTTGAAACAACACCTTTGGCGTTCTTGGTAGCATATCCCTTCAGCCAATCCAAGGTAAGACTTCCATGTCATTAATGTTTGTTCATTTTGAATGTATGATATTCTAATCAAAGTGCTATCGTGTGAGGTGATCCATCCGATAAATGAATCGGATCTCTCATTTCGATAGCCAACATCAAACTAAACCTCATATCTCCCTTGTTTTCATTTATTTTAGATCTTGTCCTCACATCATTTGCATGCTTAGGCATTCTATTTAATTCATTTTATTTGTTTCATAGGTGGTCTAATTAGTTTTGTTAGTATTTGTCTAATAGTTAGTTGGTTTTGATCCATGCCCAGTTCAGTCGTTATTGCATGCATAAATTTTTAGCAATAAATGTCAAAATGTTTGTTGTGAATGTCATTATCTATCAGTGATCCCCTACCAAAAACCCAAATCAATTAGGTTTTTATAACCCTATTTCAAAAATCAAAACCTAAATCGGGTTCTGACCCCTCCCTGGAAAATCCAATTTTCATTTAGCAGACAAGAACCTCCGAGATCTTCTAGATGGACGATCCAAATTTCCCTCTAAAAAATACAGTGAATCTTTGTTAGACCCTATTATTTTCCAGTACTTTCCTAGATTTTTCTAAGGAGCTTTGGTTCCTGCTAAAAATCAATTTTCTCAGACCCTTGGGAAAATCTCACTTTTTCCTTGTTAGGGTCTAGATCGACCCTAATCCACTGTGTCCATTCAATCCATAGGCTGGATGTCAAAACTTTCAAAAAAGAAGCTGTTTCTAACCCTTCCCTTTGTCGTTTCCCAAAATTTGAGAATTTTTAGAGCAGTCTAGGTATTTTTCCCGGAATTACTTCTTTGTCTGTCAAATTCCAATGTCTGAGAATTTCAGAGATCTAGGTCTATGATAATCTTCTGCTCTCTCCCAAACCATAACCCAAATTCTAAAACTATAAAAAGAGGAAATCTTCCTCTTTGTGTCAGAGACATTTTCCCAGAATTTTAGCCATTTTATTTTCTGCCTTATAATTTTTGCCTAATTGTTTTCTGTCACCCCATAAAATTTGGGAAATTTTTATGGAAGTTTAGTATCCAAAACCCAATTTAGAATTAGCATTTTAGGAAAAATCTTGATTTTTAGGATTTTTAGTTATTTTCCATATTAAAAAAATATCAAAAAAATAGATTTTCGAGCTTCATTTTGTTTTTAGGGTTAGTCTAGGTGTCCATGCCAAATTTAACTCAATTCCAAGTTCATTTGTCTTGTGTGTTAGTTTATTTTTAAATTCAGAGGCGAAAATCAAGTTAAATTCGACAATTTGTGATATATTTGCCATTTTAGGATTTTTATCTTGTGAATAAGCATATATAATCATATTAGGGTTAATTTCCATATCATTTTCATTTAAATTTCCCATTTTTACAAAATTTATTTCAGAAAACCCTGGTTTCAAAACCATAGTCTTGTTATTAGGGGCATTTTGGTTATTTTGACATAAATTTTGAAATTCCAAACTTAAATTTTCCAAATTTTCATGCATATCATCATTTTTCATCGTATTGTGTTTGATTTTATTTCATTTGATTTTCAAATTTCCAAATTTTACAAAAATTCTTTCAGAAAACCCTGATTTCAAGGTCATCAGGGGCATTTTGGTCATTTTGACCCCAATTTCAAACTTCTAAGTTTATTTTCAAAATTTATTCCTTATTTATCATTTTAATATCAAAGGGGGTATGAATTTGGGTTTATATCTTAATAATATCCGATAATTTTCAATATCTTCGGATAAATTCAGAAAAACCTACATTTCTATGCTAACATGTTTTCTAGTTTTGCAGAAATATCCAGGAAGACAACTTTTATTTTCTTTTATTTCAATTCAATGTAATATCATATGTAATAATTTGGAATAAGAGTTACTTTTCAACTTAGAATAGGACTACATTGCATATAGCTTAATTTCTGCAATTTCCAATATCCGATATATGATGCATATGCACATTTTCTCAAAATCACTATGGTTGACACAAATAGCACGTGCGCGAGTTCTTAGGGAGTTCATAAACTTGGTGGGATTTGTATTTATGGACATAGTCAGAATACGAAGAAAACCAAGATTTGTGATCTTCGTATTAGCCACATTCAACCTACACTCTTAGGCTAACTTCAAAAATGTACTGCATTTCTCAAAATTTCAAAAGGATTTTCCCAATTCCTCAATGAAATATCTTTCAAATCCATGTTCATTCATTCATTTCATTCAATTTGCATCATTTTCAATCTCTTTTCTCAATTCCATTTCAGAAAAATCGATTTTCCCAAAAATTTCCAAGTCTTTCTCAGGATTTGATTTTCTCAGAATTCTGAATTTTCAAATGAGATTTCAAGGTATTTCCCAAGTTCAAAATCATGATTTTCCAAGGTTTCCACATCCTCAATTACATTTTCAAATCCCAAAATCGATTTTCTCAAAAACTTTGAATTATTTCTGAAATTGATTTTCCAAGAATTCCCAAATCCTATTCAGAAATCGATTTCTTTAGAAAAAGCAATTCTAATCTCAAAAATCGATTTTCTCAGAGTTCCCATTTTCCTGAGAATCCATTTTTCATTTCAAAAATCATTTTCCAATGAACTTTCTAATTTTCTCAAGATTCTCAAATCCATTTCCTCAGAAAAGCATTCCAAAGCTCAAAATTGATTTTCTCAAAGTTCAAATTTTCTTGAGAATTCATTTTTCAATATAAATTTCTGATTTCCAATAAAATTCAAAGATTTTCCCAGGAAATCTATTTTCAAGCACTTTCCCAATCATTTTTCAAGCACATCTCAATTTTCCAAAACAAACATCACATTTCTCAAACTTGCATCTTTTCAAAATTCCATAGCACATGCCTGATTCTCTGTACATTTTAGAAAAATAGAGCATAATTTAGATAATTTAACTTAGTCAAAGCACACATTTGATCCTTGGTTCGATTACCCCTGGTAAAGGCGCCAGAAACGGTCGAACCTCGTACCGACAGGTGGATCCTATTCCACAGTATTTTCCCGCAAATTTTCAAAACGAAGGCGAGTAATTTTCAAAACCATTTTCAAAACTTTGGTCGAGTTTGACTGGCAGAATCGTTTCTCTCTCTCGCAAGTGGAGGGGGGAAATTTTGCGATGATAACAGCACTTTAGAAGCCTAAACTCTCTTCAAACCTGCAATACAAATGTTCTTAAGAACACCCCTACTTCCACTTTAGAAAGTTTGTAGAAAATTCAACCAATCAACAATAGACATTTTGTAGGAAGATTAAAAGACTAAGGCATTGAAAGCAACATAGGAGGAATGAAACCAACACAAGAAGCTTGCTACCTGCAACTTCTACTTAAAAAGAAGAAATGATAAACTATATAAGGAAAGAAGTTGTAGCTACAATCAGAAGAGAGAGACAACAATGATATTTGATCCAGGAGGATGGAACGAGCCAACATTTGGGGAGACATCCCCAACTTTTAACTTGGAGGTCAAGACCGATTTGTAGAGGGCGAGATTGATAGCAACAACACAGGACATTTTTGTTGTTCATATGTATGTATTGTCTTTCTATTATAAATAGGATCTGGATGTATGTGATCATTGCAAATTTTTTTCCTTTTGTTCCTTTTTAGGGGACGAAAGTGAAAAACTCTCGCAAGGTCTCACTTGACCTTTTGTAAAGATATTTTGAAATTACTCGCCTCCGTTTTGAAATTTGCAGGAAAATGGGGAGACAGGATTCACTCATCGATACGAGGTTCAACCATTTATGGCGCCTTTACCAGGGGTAATCGAACCAAAGATCAAATTTATGCGTTTGCTTTGCCTAAATTTATCTAAGAAATCATTCTAAGTCCTAAAATGCACATTGAATGAGGCTTGTACTATGAATTTGAACTTAGAAATGTGTATGCCTTTTGAAAATGTTTCAAAAATCTGAATTTTCCAAGTGATTTTGAAATTAAATTCAAAGTTAAGTTTTGAAATTTGAGATCTCAATTGAGATAGAAAATTGAAATTAGAGTTTGATTTCTGAGTTGAGAATTGAATTAAAAAATCAAACTTAGAATTGCATTTGGAATTTTAGGATTTAGAAGTTCAAAAAGAGAATTCAAAAATTGATTTGGAGTAAAAATTGAGAATTGAAATGAAATTCCAAATTAAGAATTGAAGTTTTAGAATAAAAAATTTGAAATTGGATTTGAAAATGAAAATAGAATTTAAAACTAGGAATAAAGATTAGAATTCAATATGTGAAATTGAAATGAAATTCAAAATAAAAGTTTGAAAATGGAAAATAAAATCAACATTTGAAAATTGAAAATTGAAATTAAAACATGGAATTGAAAATGAAATTCAAAGTTTAATTTTAGAAATTTGAAAATGGAAAATTAGAATTGGAAATAAGAATTAAAAATTGGAAATTAAAAAATAACTTTGAATTTAAAAATAGAAATTATTTCAAAAATGACTTAGAAAATACTTTGAAATTGGAAATGTTTTGAATAATTTTGAAAAATGAAAAATAATGATGCAATTCTATGTTAAATGATGAATGTATTTAAAAAGAATTTATTTGAAATTGGAATTAAAATCAAATTTCATTCTTTAATAGAATTGAAACAAGATTAAATTTTAATATATTCATAACTATAGTCACAAACATATTCTAATTTAATCTTTATTTAAATTCCAATAAAGAATAAAATAAATTTTTGTGTCTTCATAGATTTAAAATATGATTAAATTTTCATATATTTATGACTATGGCCACAAATATACTTCAATTTAATCTTTATTTTAGATTCTAATAAAGAAAAAAAATATATTTAAAATATGATAATTTTTTAAATAAATTGTACTTTAATAAAGAATAATAATTCTAAGTATTATTCATATTTCAACTGTGACCGTAAATACAAACTTTACTTAGCATTATTTATCCTTTATTAAAGGGTGCACATGCCATTCGTGTTTCCCCATAGTGAATTAAAAATAAAAGAAAAATAAATGCAACAATTAATTATGAGAAATTAAAACTAATCTATATACTCATTCATTCTAAACTAAGCATAAAGTAAATTTCTCATTAATTGAATTATTACAACCCTTAAATTGAATTAAAATAATTGAAAAAAAAGAAATAAAAGGAAAGTCCTTGGGTTTCTTCTTCCTTGCTTTAACCACCAACTCCAAGCTTGAGCCACCAAATGCCAAGAAGGAGAGTTTTCTTCTTTGAAAAATGAAATTCCACTAGAGGGGGGGGTGAATAGTGAAATACGATAAAGATCGATAAAATAAAATAATCAAGCAATAAGGCACAACACATAAAACACAGAATTTATACTGGTTCGGTCAATATTCTAATTAATGATTTGAGATACATAAGTACTTCTTTACTTTAAATGAGTGTAAGTACAATGAGTGCTTTGAGATATTTATTTGTACATAGTCATGTCAAGTGTTTTCTTTATGTTGTGGTTTTCAAAGTCTTCAGAGAGAATGAGGACTACAAGAAAGTCGACATTCTAGAGGAGGATATTTAACAAGGATTTCTTACAGGAGGTATTTAATGCTATACAAAGAGAATGATGACTTCAAGTAAGTCGACATTCCATGGGTTTGTAAAAAGGTAACTAGAGTCTTTTCAAAACCTTTATTATATTTGTTTTCTTTGTGTAGCCGATTTTCATGTTTTGTCTTTTTCCTATATTTGAAAACATTTCTTTATAGATGGTAACTAGGGTCTTTTCAAAACATATTATATTTGTTATGTAGCCGATTTCATGTTTTGTCTTTTTCCTATATTTAAAATCATTTCTTTAAAGAAGATAACTAGAGTCTTTTCAAAACATATTATATTTGTTTTTCTTTATGTAGCCGATTTCATGTTTTGTCTTTTTCCTACATTTCTTTTCATGTTGTCTTGTATATGATGTAAGGTACAATTATTACATCATGTCAAAATACCTTTTTCATAAAGGGTTGTAAGAAGGTACAATTATTAGTTTTCAAAAAGGAGCTTTTTGAAACTATCGTATACTTTTATGATATAGTTTTTATGAATGAGTATGAAATATGCAATATGCATGTTCCTGAAGGTTCTGTTACATATGACTCTAAAGAAGAAAAAAGTCTTCATCTTGAGGTAGCCGATCTCTTCAGTTGATCTTTAGGAATGCATGGCTCATCAAGCTTTTTCTTCAAGGAGTATGATTGCACTAGTTGTACTTGAACATGAAGTCTCCATCCTTTTTGGGTGAGATATCCTTGCATCAAATATTCGTTAGATTTATGACAAAACATATTCAGTCATAATATAACATTTTTCAAGAGGACATATTATCATATCATATAAAATAAAATACGACAGTGTATCATATTATGTGACATCAAAACAGAGTTTCTCAACATTCTCCCCCTTTTTGATGATGACAAAATATGCTCCCCCTGTCAAAAAGACATTATGCATAGAAATAATAATATGATAAAATATTGAAAAATGTTTAAAGAGAGTATTTCTCCAATAATGGAGACAGGTTTTCTCCCCCTTTGTCATAGACAAAAAGGAAGGGATCAGAGTAAGAGAGTTATTACAGACCAATAATAAATATTACAGTAAAAAAATAAGTTTATTCTGAAGGTGGAGTAGGATGTGTTCGGTTGACTTGATCCGACTGGAGGGTCCGTAGAGTTTGCTGCAACGAGGCTTGACGACGAAGAATACGATCCTGAGAGCGCTGGACATCCATCAGAGCAGGGAAGTAATTGAAGGTGGATGTTGGATCTTCTTCATCAGAGCCGGGCATGTGCAGGGACCTTAGATTGAAGGTGGTAGCATCGAGGACCTGAGAGGGGTGGAGGATAACTTCGTTGTGAAGGGGTGCTTTGAAGTATTTGAGAATGGGAGTTATGAAACACCCGAAAAGAAGAGGCTTGAATTTCTGATAACGAATAAAAATGTTGAAAAGAATGGAGGACCAGTTTATCGGAGTAGAGGAAAAAATGACGTAGATAAGGAGAGAGATTTTTCGTGGAACTAATCCCTTGCGAAGAAGCTTGGGATAGATGTTGTGGAGAAGAATCTGGGCAAGTAATTGAGCATGAGGTTGGAGATTCCTCATGTGCCAGGGAAGTTGGTGGCAGTTGGTGCAGAGGAGAATTTTTCGAAGTACCGATCGTTCGATTGGTACTATGTTGTTGAGGTCTGTGACGGTGGAAGGTAGGTTTAGAATTCTACCTAGGTCGGAAGCATCGAAAAACATCAGTTTTTTTCAGACTTTACTGGTGATTGTAGTTTGTTCATGATCAGTAGAAAAGTTTGTCGAACTAGTTCTGGATAATAGGCAGCTTGGGATGAAGATCCTAGTAGGTGTTTGAGCTCGGGGAGATAGTTGTCTAGGTCAAATAGCATGAAGTCTTCATAGTGAACTAATTTTCCTTCATGAATGGGTCGAAAACAAAGTAAGTTGTAGTCATGAAAAAGATCTGGATACCTAAGATCTGCGGCAGTGATTGCAGAGTTTAAAGAGGAAGCCATTGCAAAAGGAAGTTGAGAGAGAAGGAGTTTGAAAGTATGTATGAAGATAGTGAGCTACGAGTGGTATTGGTGAGGAGTGAACCAATCGATTAAATAGAAGAGAGAAAATAATTGTGACAATAATTGAATGACAATGGAAGTGAATGATTTTTGGATTGTAGTTTGAATAAGGAAATTCGTGAGTTGTAAGTTAAGGGGCTTGTGAATGACAAATCAAATCAATGGTGGAAGATAGTGTATCATATTGGTGTGTAAGTTAAGAAGGACATAGATTTGAACAAATATACTATAGGAGAGTGTATCGAGTAGTGAGAAATGTTATGAATGGAGTATGGAGTGACATATTGAAGAGAGTGAAGAAAATAATGGCCTAATAAAACAAACAACTTTTTCTACATGATATTACTTGATGTGGAAGCATTCCAAATTCGTGAAGAGTGATTTTGGAATAAGACAAACAAAGATAAGAGAGTGAGAGGCAATAATTTGTTATTTAATAAGTATATATTTTGATATGTGTGGAAAAAGAATGACTAGACATAAAGAAGGGTGATACGGATATGTGGTTTGAAAGATATGACATTTTTCAAAGAAAAAAATGCCTTAAAAAATGTGTCATGATTAATGTGTCTTCACATTTGTATTGTTTTATGAGTATACGTAAAGATGAGAGGGATACACTTTGACTATGAATAGTGATGAGACAAAAAGATACTTATGAATGAAGAGTAATAATTGCTTGAAAAAACAAAATTATGGATATGCGTGGAATGAGTGAGAGTAGTCATAGAGAAAAGTGAGATGACATATATGGATTTTCGAGTAGGATAAGAAGTAATAAAAAATCATGATTGATAGAAGACATAAAGTTATGATTGATATGAATTATTGTTTATTTGATAAACACATTTTTAAAGAAACTCGATTTGAGGAAGTTCATAGAGAATAAAGTTAAGTTTTAAAGGAGTCACAAACTCGGTTTGACAAGAATGGAGAATCAATTTGTATAAGAGAGAGAAAGAAAAAAATGATACAAAACGTACTAATGGGTGAAGTACAAATACTATTTGTAAGAGATATAAAGCATGAAGAGATGATAATAGATAGTTTTTTTTAGGCTATGATATAACAGATGATATAGTAAAGTTTTACGTGAGATATAATAGAGTGTACGTAATCTATGATATATTAAATGATATAGTAATAATTTACGTGAGAACATAGCAACTAGATCTTTTAGAGAAAGGTAAAAGAATCAAAATAAACATTCGATTTTAACTAATAATTCGAAAAGCAAGAGTTCTCATAAACTAATATGTTTTCATGTTGAAGGTGAATCAATTTAATCGTAAGAGAGGTTTTCACAAAAGGACAAAAATAATAAAGGAGTTATGAGATGAGTGATGTGAACAATGTTATGATAGCTTTTAATATAATTAGTTTTTATGGATATGAGTGAAAGGAGATAGGACAAGAAGTCATAATGGATGTGTACTTGAAAAGATGACAAGTTGAAAGACATAAAGAATGTGTCTTATAAGAGTTTTAAAGTGTACGTGAATAGGGAAATCTAGTTTGACTAACAAAAATCGATAAGAAAAAAACTTTTTAAAATAAGATTTTAACAAAACTTATAAGAAGTATTATAATAAGTGTAATTTATAAGTCACTTAGTTTGCATATTCCTAGTTCTCTTCTAATTCGTGTAAAGTCTTCATGTTTCAATGGTTTAGTGAAAATGTCTGCTAACTGTTGATTAGTGGGTATGAATTCCAGTTTAATTATTTTGCTTAAGACTTGTTCTCTTAAGAAGTGGTGTCTTATTTGAATGTGCTTAGTTCATGAGTGTAGAATAGGATTCTTAGATAAGTTTATAGCACTAGTATTATCACAGAAGATAGTTGTATTTTCAAAATTTAAACCAAAATCTTTTAAGGTTTGTTTCATCCAGATAACTTGTGTACAGGCTAGGCTAGCAGCAATATATTCGGCTTCAGTAGTTGATAAGGATACACAATTGTGTTTCTTACTGAACCATGATACAAGAGAGTGCCCTAGCATATGACATGTTCCACTTGTGCTTTTTCTGTCAGATTTACTTCCAGCAAAGTCAACATCGCTGTATGAGATTAAATCAAATGTAGAGGATTTTGAATAGAATAATCCAAAATCAACTGTGTCTTTTAAATATCTCATTGTTCTTTTTACAGCCTTAAGATGCGATTCTTTTGGATTTGATTGAAATCTAGCACACAAGCAAACACTGAACATAATATCTGGATGGCTAGCAGTTAAATAGAGAAGTGATCCTATCATACCTCGATATACCTTTGTATCAACAGACTTACCATCTTCATCTTTGTCCAAAACAGTAGTAGTGCTCATAGGAGTAGATTTTGAAGCAGTTGAGTTCATGTCGAACCTCTTCAGAAGTTCACGAGCATACTTAGATTGATTGATGAAAACTCCATCCTTGGTTTGCTTAATATGCAGTCCAAGAAAGTAGGTGAGTTCTCCCATCATACTCATTTCAAATGCTTTCTGCATGGACTTAGAAAATTCTTCACAAAGAGTGCTGTTAGAAGATCCAAAGATGATATCGTCTACATATATTTAAACAATTAGGGTATGATTATTCACTATTTTTACAAATAATGTAGAGTCTGCTTTGCCTACAGGAAAACCAGTTTTTAACAAAAAGGTTTTAAGTCTATCATACCAAGCACGAGGTGCTTGTTTTAAACCATACAAAGCACGTTTGAGTTTAAAAACATAATCTGGATATTGCTCATTTTCAAATCCTGGAGGTTGTTTTACATAAACTTCTTCATTTATAAAACCATTTAGAAAAGCACTTTTAACATCCATTTGATATAATTTGAAATCCATATAGCTTGCATATGCTAAAAACATTCTAATAGATTCAAGTCTAGCAACAGGAGCAAATGTTTCATCAAAATCAATACCTTCCTCCTGGTTGTATCCTTGAGCTACTAGTCTTGCCTTATTTCTTATAACATTACCTGTTTCATCTAGCTTGTTTCTGAAGATCCATCTTGTCCCAATGATTGGATGGTCCTTTGGTCTTGGTACAAGATCCCAAACTTCATTCCTTTGGAATTGATTCAGTTCTTCAGTCATGGCTAGCATCCAGAACTCATCGATGATGGCTTCATCAATCTTCTTTGGTTCAAGTTGAGAAATGAATGCCATATTTGCAATCCGTTCTAGCTGAGATCTAGTCTGAACCCCCTTTGTCAGTTCTCCCAAAATCTGCTTTTGAGGATGATCTTTGATATCGACAAATGTTCTTTGATGATCATCTTCATTAGACTTAGCTGTGTTATCTAAAAATAAATCTGTACTTTCAACATCATCATCGTTAGTTTGCTTATGAACAGATTGATCAATAGATTCACAGAAACTAACATGCATAGATTCTTCAATAGACTTAGAACACTTATTGAAAACCCTGTATGCTTTACTATGACTTGAATATCCTAAAAATATGCCTTCAATAGATTTAGCATCAAATTTATCTAGGCTATCTTTTGTGTTTAGGATAAAGCATTTACAACCAAAGACTTTGAAATAGTCTATTCTTGGAGTTCTGTCATAGAATAGTTCATAGGGAGTTTTATTTAATAAGGGTCTAATGAGAACTCTATTTGTTATGTAGCATGCAGTATTAACAACTTCTGCCCAAAAAGATTTAGCAAGATTATTGTGTTGGAGCATAGTTCTAGCAGATTCCTGAAGGGTTCTATTCTTTCTTTCTACTACACCATTTTGAGGTGCAGCTCTAGGAAAGGCAAAGTTATGAGAAATACCATGCAAGTTATAAAATTTTTCAAAAAGCTCATTTTCAAATTCTCCTCCATGGTCACTACGGATTTTAACAATAGAACAAGATTTTTCATTTTGTAATTTTTTACATAAAATTTCAAATTGACAAAACGTATCACTTTTGTTTTTCAAAAATATCACCCAAGTAAATCTTGAGTAGTCATCTACAATGACAAAAACATATTTATTGTGATTATGACTAGCTATTCTAGAAGGACCAAAAAGATCCAGGTGGAGAAGCTCTAAAGGTCTTTTGCTTGAAATGATATTTTCTGATTTGAAAGATGATTTTGACAGTTTTTCTAATTGACATGCATCACAAAAATAATCCTTTTTAAAAGATATTTTGGGTAACCCACGTACTAACTTATCTTTAGCTAATTTAGACATGTATTTAGAATTGACATGACCCATTCTCATGTGCCATAGATGTTGAGAGTCATTATTAGCTATGAGGCAATGTTCTCTGATGTTTTCTAGGTATAGTTCATATATATTATTTTTTCTTATACCTTTTAAGATAATATTTTCGTTGGTGTCTGCTATAAAACAAGCATTATGATTAAAGCTAACATTATAACCTGTATCACACATTTGACTAATACTTAAAAGGTTATGTTTTAAGCCTTTAACCAGGAGAACGTCTTTGATAAGAGGTTTATCTATATTTCCAATATTACCAATACCTATTATCAAACCTTTGTTGTTATCTCCAAAGGTGACGGTTCCTCCTTCCTTTTTATGAAGAACAGCAAAGAGGTCTGAATGTCCAGTCATGTGTTTTGAACATCCACTGTCTAGAATCCATCTGTTCTTCTTATTTGGAGCCTGCAAATCATCAAGTAAAATTTCTTTTTGGTACCCAATCGGGTCCCTTTTTGTTAGACCTTGGAACCCATATCCATTTGGATTTGGGTTTGTCTACAACCTTAGAGGAGTTAGAAAAATTAATATTATAATACTCCTTATTTGGTTCAGACAAACTTTTCACAAAAGTGGTCTTTTGATTCATACAAGAAGGCTTGTTGAAATGAGAGTAGCCAATACCATTCTTGTAGAAGGAGACTTTTTGAGAAGATAGGAGTTTATCCAAGTTCTCTTTTCCTTTGGTAAACTTGAAAACCGTTTTCATAAGGTTTTCAGTTTTACTTTTTAATTCTGAAATTTCTACTTGCAGATTTTTAGTCTTGAAGCTAGTAGATAAGATTTCAGAAGTAATAAGTAGATTTCTCTTTTTCAGCTCAGAGTTTTCACTACTGAGTTTTTCATTTTTCTGGAAAAGCTCTAAATTTTCAGATTTTAAAGTTTTATTTTTGAAGCTTAATTTTCTAGATTCTTCAAATAGTTCTTGAAAAGCATCTAGAAGTTCTTCAAAGGAAAAATCAGAAATTTCACTTACAGAGCTTTCGTTTGTCATGAAGCACATGTTTGCAGTTTTGGCTTCATCATCACTTGACTCTTCACTGGTGGATGGTTCTGAGTCATCCCATTGAGCATGCAGAGCCTTTTTCTTGAAGAACCTCTTCTTCGGTTCCTCGGTCTTGGACTTTCTTTTGAGAAGGGGACAGTCACGCCTCAAGTGACCTGGCTTATTACACTGATAGCACATGGGATCTTCCTTAAGATCTTTTCTTTCCTTGTGCTTGTTTGGAAGCCGGTTCCTTCTCATGAAGCACTGGAATTTTCTGGTTAGTAGCGCAATTTCAGATTTTTTATTTGAGTCTTCATTCTCAGATAGAGCTGGGAAGGCTAGAGTTTTCTTTATTGGTTGTTCTTCTTCCCTTCTTTCTTTCATGTGGACTTCATAGGCCATAAGATTGCCTATTAAGTCGTCCAGAGTAAGCTTAGATAAATCTTGAGCTTCTTCAATAGCTGTAGTCTTTTTCTCCCAATCAGTTGTGAGAGATCTCAAGATTTTCTTCACCTTTTCTGTCTGGGAATATGTTACACCCAGAGATTTCAGATCGTTGGTGATGTTGGTGAATCTGGTAAACATCTCTGTGATGGGTTCATCTTTGTTCATTTTAAACAACTCATATTTTCTGACAAGAGATGAGATTTTGGCTTCTTTTACTTTGTTGGTTCCTTCATGAATAACCTCCAAAGAATGCCAAATATCATATTCAGATTCACATATAGATATTCTATTGAATTTGTTCTGATCAATGACACAATATAAGGCATTCATAGCCTTTGCATTTAGGTTTGCCATTTTCTTTTCTTCATCAGACCATAAGTTATAGTCTGCGGATGGAGATGTGTATGGATGCTCAACAATTTTTCATACAGCAAAATCTATGGATTTGAGAAATATAGCCATTCTGCACTTCCAATATTCATAGTTGGAGCCATTGAAAAAAGGAGGACGAGATGCGTGTTGACCTTCAATATCACGAGCATAAGAGGTAGATGTCATTTGTGCTGGAAGACTTGTTATGTCATAACCAGCAAACCTGCTCTGATACCAAATAAAATTCCACTAGAGGTGGGGTGAATAGTGAAATACGATAAAGATCGATAAAATAAAATAATCAGGCAATAAGGCACAACACATAAAACACAGAATTTATACTTGTTCGGTCAATATTCTAATTAATGATTTGAGGTACATAAGTACTTCTTTACTTTAAATGAGTGTAAGTACAATGAGTGCTTTGAGATATTTATTTGTACATAGTCATGTCAAGTGTTTTCTTTATGTTGTGGTTTTTAAAGTCTTCAGAGAGAATGAGGACTACAAGAAAGTCGACATTCTTGAGGAGGATATTTAACAAGGATTTCTTACAAGAGGTATTTAATGCTATACAAAAAGAATGATGACTTCAAGTAAGTCGACATTCTATGGGTTTATAAAAAGGTAACTAGAGTCTTTTCAAAACCTTTATTATATTTGTTTTCTTTGTGTAGCCAATTTTCATGTTTTGTCTTTTTCCTATATTTGAAAACATTTCTTTAAAGATGGTAACTAGGGTCTTTTCAAAACATATTATATTTGTTATGTAGCCGATTTCATGTTTTGTCTTTTTCCTATATTTAAAATCATTTCTTTAAAGAAGGTAACTAGAGTCTTTTCAAAACATATTATATTTGTTTTTCTTTATGTAGCCGATTTCATGTTTTGTCTTTTTCCTACATTTCTTTTCATGTTGTCTTGTATATGATGTAAGGTACAATTATTACATCATGTCAAAATACCTTTTTCATAAAGGGTTGTAAGAAGGTACAATTATTAGTTTTCAAAAAGGAGCTTTTTGAAACTATCATATACTTTTATGATATAGTTTTTATGAATGAGTATGAAATATGCAATATGCATGTTCCTGAAGGTTCTGTTACATATGACTCTAAAGAAGAAAAAAGTCTTCATCTTGAGGTAGCCGATCTCTTCAGTTGATCTTTAGGAATGCATGGCTCATCAAGCTTTTTCTTCAAGGAGTATGATTGCACTAGTTGTACTTGAACATGAAGTCTCCATCCTTTTTGGGTGAGATATCCTTGCATCAAATACTCGTTAGATTTATGACAAAACATATTCAGTCATAATATAACATTTTTCAAGAGGACATATTATCATATCATATAAAATAAAATACGACAGTGTATCATATTATGTGACATCAAAACAGAGTTTCTCAACAGAAAACTCGTCACTCAAAGGAGAAAAAAAGGAAAGAGAGAGGAGGAGGGAAGAGAAAGAAAGAACTTTTTTTTTGTTCTCTCAATTTCTCAAACTCCAACTTGATGAGAAGAGAGACCCCCAAGGGGTCTATTTATAGTTTGAGAATGGGGTTGGTTTTTGCAAAACTTTAGATATGAGACTAAAAATTCTCAACAAAGAGAAGCCAAGCCCATGTGGGCATTTCTTTTTTTTGTAAATGGGCAAAAATGCCTTTTTAGAAAACTTTTGACACATGGCACCCATCTTGCACATGGGTGCCCATGTGGAAAAGGGGGGCACACATGGGGTTGGCGCCAACCCCATGTGGGTCTTTTTTCACTTTGTAAATGGGCAAAAATGGCCCTTTTGTCAAAAAGATGACATGTGGCACCCTCTTGCAAGAGGGTGTCCATGTGAGTCATTTTCAATTTTCTAAATGGGTAGAATGACATTTATTTAAAAAATTTGACACATGAAATCACCTTGTGGATGATGCTCATGTGTGATTTTTAAAAGTAAAGGGTTTTTTAAAGGCACTTTGAAAAACGATTTTGATAAAAAAATGCCAAGTCACGCCTCTTATTTGAAAATGCTTTTTGATTTTTGAAAATTAAGAAAAGGGGAATGAAATATGAAAGTGAAAAGGGGAACTTTTGGAAATAATTGAACTTCATAATTCAATTTTTGATTTATAAAATCCGAATTGGGCAAAACTGGATCCAAATTTGAAATTTTGAGAATTTTTGCAAAATATTGATTTTGGTTTCTGAAATTTCAATGATTATCTTGAAAGTGGGGATAAAAATTGGATTTTGATTTTGAATTTAAATTCCCTAAATTGATTTTGAATAAAAATTAGATTTTAAAATTGGATCTGGATCCATTTTAACATTTCAAAATCTAAACTGAATTTTGAACTGAATCCAGGGTATTTTTTAAAGGAATTTTGAAATTCATAGGTTTGTTTTTGGATTTGGGGATAAAAATTGGATTTTGATTTTAAATATGAAATCTCCAAATTGATTTTGAATAAAAATTGAATTTTAAAACTGCTGGATCCATTTTGACATTTCGAAATCCAAACTGAATTTTGAACTGGATCCAGAGTATTTTTCAAAAGAATTTTACAAAATGGTGGGTTTGAATTTGAAAATCCGAAGATTGATTTTGAAATTAGAATAAAAAATTGAGTTTTGAAAAGGATTTGGATCCGAAGTTTTGAAAAAGATTGGATCTGAATCTTGATCTAAAGAAAATTTGGTTCGAAATGGGAATCAAACCCTGAATATGGATTTATGAAGAATTGAAAAATAGAAAAAGCCTCGAATTTATAATAAAATTGGTATTTTGATTTTGGATCTTGGATCCAATTCCTAAGAATGAAATTGAATCTTGGGTCTGAATCAGAAATCAAGAAATGAAATTGCATCTCAGATGTTAAATGAATCTGAGTTCAAAAATTTGATTGAATCGAACTTATGAACGGATCAGAAGGTGGATCCAGACTGAAATAGATCCAAAGTTGTTTAATTGGATCCTGGATATCTGATGAGATATTCCAGGTTCAAAGAATGAAATCTGACTCTGGATATGGATTTCTGAACGAATCAAATAAAAAATCCAGGTCTGAGAAGAAATTAAATATCAAATCCAACATTGGATCCAATATCTGAATTGAAATGGATCAGATCTCAGATATTGATGAAATATTAGGTGAAAGAATGGATCTGAGTTTGAATTTGGGGTTTGTCTCAGTTCAGAAATTGTTGGAAACAATGTCCCAGATAATTTTATTTTTTTGGGCCTTTGCCCTGTAGGGGCAGAAACATGATACTAGACTGGTCTGAACTAATTTAAGTTGGACTGGCTCAGAATGAACTGATTCAGAATCCAGTTATACTCATATGAACTAATTTTGGAGCTGAATCACTAGCTCAACCAGCTGGAGTCAGCTCGATTTAGACTGTATCGAGCTCAAATGAGCTAAAAATGAGCTCGAATGGGTTGAAACGAAGGTCCGAGTGTGAAAAAGTGACTTTGAATTGAAACTAAGTTACTCGAACTCATGGTGAATTTATATCGAACTCACTGGAATGGGATCTACTGGATTTGACTAACTTGGGGACAGTTTGGTTAAGATTTGAGCTAAAGTGAGCTTATTTGGCCTGAAATAAGCTAAATTAGGTGAAATGGTCAGAAATGATCAGGATTTGCTCATCGTGAGCTCAAAGGAGTTAGAAATTACGGTCATTCTAACTTTTCTGAACCCACGATGAGTTTGGTTAAACCTAACTGACAAGAAGTCTAAGTGTGACCTAAGAGTAAAATGGTAATTTTATTGATTGAAAGGGGGTAAACTGGGATAAACCTAGGGGTGAGACTCGATACTGCCCTGTAGGAGACTGGAATCTATGAAATGAAGATATCTGGAATGGACTTGTAAAATTTGAGGTGTTTACAATGTATCCCTAGTAAAAACTAAATTTGTTGATCCATATGGGTATATGAGAAATATGAGTTAGGTAAGAGATATATCAATATTTATCACATAGGAGGGTTAAGAGGCATAATTAAGAGTATTAATAAGAGAATTTTGGACATAGGACCATACAAAATGCCAACCCAAGGGTCATTTTGGTATATTTTATGTTGCAATGTCCACCCAAGGAAAATTTGGTCATTATAAAGGAGAAAAAATATCTCCTCTAGATGTGGAATAGTCAACGGGGTCCAACTTGAATTTGAATTTGACCCATCCCTATAAATAAGTGTTCCATCTTGTTTCAAAGCATATAATAAGAAAATCCACGAAAGGTTCTTACCTTTTTGGCCTACTATTGTCATTAGTCGGATAGGTCTCATTCTTAGGAAGGAGGACACTCCTTGGATTTTGAAGAAGTGGTTTCCAATTTAGCACTTTACTCAGCCCAAATCCCTCACTTGCTTCCCTATATCAAGACTCTATTTTGCATGTATGATTTAGATTTTAGGGGTTTTGTATTTTAATTCCAAATTTTGTAATCTATTTACTGAATGCATGCTAAATCTATTTTATTTCTTATATATGATCTAAATTTTAGGAGTCTTGCATTTTAATCCATATTTTTGTTATTTATTGAGTGAATGCATTTTAAATCTGATTTTTTTTTATATAAGATTTACTCTAGGGGTTTTGAATTTTAATTCTTAACTATGTAATTATTCAATGAATATATGATAAATCTGTGTTTTTTTTTCTTATATATGATTTATATTTTAGTATTTTTGCATTTTAATTGCCAATTTTGTAATATATTTAGTGAATGCATGCTACATCTATTTTGTTTCTTATATATGATTTAGAAATTGGGGTTTTATATTTTAATTCCTAATTTTGTTATCTATTTAGTGAATGCTTACTAAATATATATTTTTTTCTTATATATGATTCATATTTTAGGGATTTTGCATTTTAATCTATATTTTTATTATTTGTTGAGTGAATGCATGTTAAATCTAATTTTTTTATATGATTTAGATTTTAGGGGTTTTTTATTTTAATTCTTTATTGTGTAATTTATTCAATTCGAAACACGAGGGATAAGGTATATAATGAGGTTTATGACAAGTTGGATACCAAAGAGGGCGAGAAGGATATTTATAGGCTTGCAAAGATGAGAGATAGGAAATCGAGGGATCTGGGTATGGTTAGATGTATCAAAGATGAAACACAGAGGGTTTTAGTCAAAGATGAGGAGATTAAGGAGAGATGAAAAGATTATTTTGATAAGCTATTTAATGGAAGTCATGCTCAGGATCTTGGAGACTTCTCCATTTCTTTTCATGAGATGAATCGTGACTTCATGCGCAAGATTCAAAAGAAAGAAATTGCAGAGGCTTTGAAGAAAAAGAAATCAAGAAGGGTAGTTGGCCTAGATGGTATACCTATCGAGGCTTGGAAATGCTTGAGAGAGAAAGGTTTAGAATGACTGACAAATCTTTTTAACAAGATTTGGCGAACAAATAAGATGCCTAATGAGTGGAGGAAGAGTACTTTGGTGCCTCTATATAAGAATAAGGGTGATATACAAGATTGCACAAACTATCGTGGTATAAAACTCATGAGTCATACTGTGAAACTTTGGGAGAGGGTGATTGAGTGTAGGTTGAGGAAGGTTGTCATGATATTGGAGAATCAATTTGGTTTATGCCTGAAAGATCAACTATGGAAGCTATACATCTTCTTAGACAACTTATTGAGAGAAATAGAGAGAGGAACAAAGATTTGCATATGGTTTTTATTGATTTGGAGAAGGCATATGATAGAGTACCTAAGGACGTTCTCTGGTGGACAATGATGAAGAAAAGTGTTTCTCTCAAGTACATTAGTATAATTAAAGATATGTATGAAGGAGTAGTAACCAATGTCAGCACTTGTGGAGGGGTGACAACCAATTTTCCCATAACGGTTGGGTCACATCAAGGATCTGCTTTAAGCCCTTTCCTATTTGCTATAGTGATGGATGAGCTTACAAGAACAATTCAAGAAAATGTGTTGTGGTGTATGTTGTTTGCTGATGATATTGTTTTGATTGATGAGTCTAGAGTTGGGGTTAATGCTAAGTTAGAATTATGGAGACAGACATTGGAAGCAAGAGGTTTTAAGTTGAGTAAGAGTAAGACACAACATATAGAATATCGGTTTAGTAAGCAACGAAGTAGTGATGGGAGGGTAGTGAAGCTTGGTGAGCAAGAAATACCGGTGGATGATTGTTTCAAATACTTGGGATCTATCATTCAAAAGTATGGAGAAATTGATGAAGATGTAAATCATAGGATAAAGGTTGGGTGGATGAAATGGAAAAGTGCAACTGGAGTCTTATGCGATCGTAGAATGCCATTGCGGTTGAAGGGAAAGTTTTATAGGATGACTATTAGACCCGCTTTACTATATGGTATGGAATGTTGGGCTGCCAAGAGACATCATATTCAAAAACGAGTGTAACTGAGATGTGTATGCTTAGATGGATGTGTGGAAATACAATAAAAGATAAGATTCGGAACAAGGAGATACGTAAGAAGGTAGGCGTTGCACCCATTGAAAATAAGATGAGAGAGAATCATTTACGATGGTTTGGACATATTCGGCGAAGGCCTAATCATGCTTCAATTAGAAGGATGGAGAAATGGGAAAATATATTAGTTAAAAGAGGTCGAGGTAGGCCTAGGAAGACTTTGATGGAGATGATAGGAAAGGATATGAATGCTTTGAACCTCACTGAGGATATGTTATTGGATAGAAATGATTGGAGGAGAAGGATTCATGTGGAAGACCCAGAATGATTTTCTTTTTTGGTTCATATCGCCGACCCCAATTGTTTTGGGATGAAGGCGTAGTTGTTGTGTAATTTATTCAATGAATGTATGTTGAATTTATAGTTTTTTTTCTTATATATGATTTAGATTTTAGGGGTTTTGTATTTTAATTGCTAATTTTTTAATATATTCAATGAATTATATATCATTTAAAATTTAACTTATTATTAAATTTTTAACAGATGCAAAATCCTAGTCTGGTATCATCACAAGCATCAATGCATGAATTCAAAACACATGTTGAGTCATTAGGTATTTGCTATGTTATATTGACAATACAATGTTGTTTATGGTAACTAACAAATTATCAATGAATATTTTTCAATGCAGTAGCTAGGAGGACAAGAGGGCATATCTGAGCTTTAGCTACTATAGGCCTTCGTTCGGGACAAAAGCCTAAAACTCGAGAAAAATACAAAAACCTACAAAGATGCAAACGTTAGGGCTATCAAAACTTTAAAAAATACGTAAAATGAACGAAATCTGAATTAAAATAACTCAAATCTCACCTCAAGCTTAGGTAGCCATTTCTACGTTCGATGAGCGCTGGAGCAATATATATTCAAATCAAGTTAAATATGTGATTCAAAAAGTGGTTTCATCTTGGATCACATCTATTCTTTTGCATTTTTTTAATTTTTGCTAAAAAAACCTATCAATTCAAGGGAACAAATGATAAATGTTGTGAATATACAATGGCTCACCCATGGGCCTAATAGGTAGGCCGTGGGTTTTGTATTAAACTCTGACCCAACCAAACTGGGCCTAGACCCGACCCCTTTTTGGTCAATGGCTTGGGCTTGACTACGCCTGTCCTATCAATGGCCTGGTCAAGCCCATCCACTAAATGGGCAGGGCTGGCCTAGCCCACCCATTGTCCAGCCCTAGTTACAATTAGGCTTAATCATCGAGCAAATCATAAGATTTAATTTTCAAGATGGCAAAAAAAATACAGGTCAAAATTCACAAAAATGATGATGTTGCCATAGCTTCAAACTGTTTCATGTCATCTATATTATGTTCTAAATTATTGAATGGTCATGAAAGCATGATAAATGTGAAGTTGATTAGTGCATTCACCAGGAACAAGGACAAAGATTAGCATGACAATAATGTTAAATATAGCAAATGTTATGGATGTGATCTACATGTGTTTTGTTGAGTAGAAAACTTGTTTTGAATCATGTAATTATGACAAATAATTAGGTTTTTAGGTTTTTAAAGGGGTCCAAAAATCAATGGCCAACAATGTGTCAATATTTCATAACTGAAAAGATCACATTTTTTACATGAGAAAAGCAAGATCCAAGGCTTGATCCTTAGCAAACAAATCATGTTGTCTATGTGCATAGATTGAGTTGATACAACTTGCACCTATGATTTCTAGCTCATTAGTTCCATACCTTCATTAGTAGCAAATATTTGGTGCTAGATTCTAGTACAAGTCTTGGATTTTAAATTTGACGGTCCAAATTCAAATGAATGAAATAATCCAGAAGTATTGAAGGGTTTAAAAGAAAGGCAAGACTTATTTTACTTAAGAGGCACTCCACGAATATGACGTTATTTTTATGTCCTAGTCTTACATCTAAGGAGTGATATCTTATCACACATTCTTTGTATATGCTAATTCTTCCAATCAATATGATTGTCATATTTTTCTTTCAAAAAAGAAGAAAGAATATTCATTGAGAATGATTTTAAGAATGAAGGAAAACAGCACCACTACGGGAATCATGAGTGGACAATGGGGTGGTTGTGAGTGTGCTAAGATGAAGGTGCCATATCAAACCCCATTGGCAAATGGGTGTTTCCCTAGCTTTCAGAGGTGGGCCACGTAAGGCAAGGCGGTTTTGGGGCCCACCCAAGAATTTTAAAAAATGAGTGCATTGTACGACAAATATAACATGTTTTCCCAAATGCCCTAAAATTTCTCAATTCTGCCCGCTATCTAAAATCGCAAATAAAAAACTTTTTAGGACCTTTTTACACTTCGCACAAACGAACTTCATGAATTTTGCATGATATATCATTCTGCCCATCAGCGAAGACAAAACCTCACTTAAATGTATATTCACACATATTTTTTGTGATCCTCAAGAAGTACAAAAAAAATTATGTTATTTATGTGGTCTTTTCTGTCAATTGTAAAATGGAAAAT
The DNA here is from genome assembly GCF_984573655.1 of Nuphar pumila. NCBI lineage: Eukaryota > Viridiplantae > Streptophyta > Magnoliopsida > Nymphaeales > Nymphaeaceae > Nuphar > Nuphar pumila. Next base: position 90,546,890 of record NC_143260.1, read on the forward strand.
ACCTTAATAAAATTGCATATTTTATACCAAAGTTGTGAAAAACCATGCAAACCTTCTTTCTCCTTTCTTTAATTGCCACTTATATATATGTTTGCATATAATTTTTTGTAGTCTTTACGAAACGTGCAAAAACAAGTTTTGTGAACCTCTTTATGATCATAACTTCGCAAATACCTTAGTAAAATCATAAATTTTATACCAAAGTCATTGAATACCATGCAAACATCCTTTCTTTAACCCTCATTTAAATGTATATTCACTTTGTTTTTTAAAGTCCTCATGAAGCACACAAATATAACTTATACGAACCTCGTTTAATCTTAACTTCGTAAATAACAGAATAAAATCATATATTTTATAAGATCACATATCTAATTATGCGGAGAGATGCAAATATGTTACTAATAATAGAGTAAAATCATATATTTTATAAGATCACATATTTTTTATTATTTGTTGTGGAAATTCCCAAAAAATACAACACTTGGTTATTGTTTGCAATAATTATTTGCAAAGTTCCTTAAAATCATAAATCCATAATTTTTTGTTATAATTCAACATAAATTTTACAATTCAACATACATTTCTTGTTATAATTCAATAGACATTTATAATTCAACATACATTTTCTATTATAATTTATCAAACATTTACATTTACATTTACATTTACATTTAAATTTAAAACTATATACAATTCGCATGTAATATTCAAAACTACATACATTCATTCTCATCACACATTTAAACTATTATAGGTATTCAAAGTTAAACTATGAAATAAAAATTCAATTACAATTGAATTTAAAGACATTTACAAAACATTGTTTACTTAATTACAATGATTTACAATTATAAAACATTGTTCACTTTTGTAGATGCCTCAGGCATGCTCGTAGCTCCTCGTTGACCCTAGTATGCTTATCACTAAGCTCAATTTGATTTTGTAAATTGCACTCCTTTGAGATAAGCATATCCTTGAGCATGCGAATTTTGGCCTATACAAGAGCCAACTCTGCATCTACTCTACTTGCGGTCCTTCTGTGCTTTAGACTCATCAACCCACATCCCTCCTCCTCCTCCTCAATGGCCCTCTTTCTGGAGGGACTGCCTGAAAAACATTGGGATTGAGCAGCTATATTCTGGTCATCATCGACAAGTACCATAAAGGACAAGTTGATGCCTATGCCATCATCACGTCAGTCTTTAAGTTCAGAGAAGAATATGATGGGATAATCCTTTGTCCTATCCTTTATTGCCAGTGAGATGATTTTCACTACAAGAAAAAATACCTTTACTAGTACATCTCATTTGACATGCCTGTAAAAAAATAATTTTCACTGGCGCTATTTCGCCTAGCACTAGTAAAAATAGGAGTTATACTGGCACTAAATATACTGCACTAGTATAATACATTTTTTTGGCACACATAAAAAGTGTGTCAATATAATTAATTTTTACTAGCCAAAAGATTTTTTACTGGTGCACATAAAAAATATGCTAGTAAAATGATCACATTTTAAATAAAAAATATCCATTTTCACTATTTCATGGTCCCTCTCTCTCTCTCTCTCGTTCTTACCCTTTTCCCATTCAACCTTGAACACACCATCTCCCCTCTCACTGGCGTGACTTCTAGAGACCACTCTGGCTACCGTCCGACAATATTTGACAACTTCGGCAACCACCAATATACCCAGAGCCATCTCTACTCGTGTCTTCTTCTCTTTCCCCTCTCATTCTCTCTTTTTACTTGCTGCTGCCGATGATGCCAGGCCTTCTCCATTGACCCTATGCATCTGTCGCTACTCATCCTCTCTTCTATTGGAAAACACCAAGCCCTTATCATCTCTTGCCCTATCACCTTAGTCTCCCCCCTTCTCCCTTGCACACAGGTAACCCCTCTCTCTCTTCCTTTGTATTAGAGTTCTTGCAGTTTTTTTTACATGTATTATGGTTTCTTGCGATGATTTTTTTTGTAACACATATTAGTGTTTTTGCAACATGTATTATGGTTTCTTTGGGTACACAATAATTTTTTTGGATTTATGTGAATATTTTTTTTTCATTTGAATTTTTTATTTTTGTTGTGGTCCTGATTAGCATGAGTTTGATTATTCTTTTTTACCATTTGGTTTTATGGTTTAATGGTCCTTTTTGTTATTCATTATAGAATTTCTATGGTTTAATTAAATGTTTTAGGTTTTATGCATGTTTGTTAGAGTAAAGCATTTCTTTTTTATCATGTTGATGTTTTCTTGTGATTTTGATTTTTATTGAGTGGGTGGCAGATGATTCTTTTCACATTGTTATCACTAGTAGGGATTTTAGCAGGTGAAATCTATGATGTGGTTGATCCAAAAAAATTGTTTGTATTTTTAGGTGAAAAATAAGTTTTTTTTTCAATTAGGCTATGATGTGGTTGATCCAAAAAATTGAGTTCTTGCAAGAGTTATTGGCAGGTTAATCAAATCAAAATTTGTCTCTTAAGAGGACTAAAAACATACAACTTCTTGATTCTATTAGATCTTTATGTATGTTGTGTTTTTTTTTGCAGTTTGATATTCAAGATTTTTTTATTGGTAATCAGTCGACAAGTAAAGTGGTACGATTTGATGCAGTGGCCCTTGAATTTATGTGAATTGTGCATTTTTAGTTCTTAACTTAAGATCATTCATTTTTAGGATTTTGTGCTAGTGGTTGTGCCAAGGTTTCCAGGCTAAGAAGCAAAAGTGGGAAACAATATGGAAAGCAAAAGTGAGAAGCAATGCATTTTAAAATGTATAGGAAGCAGGAAGCGAGGAATAAAAAAATAATATAAGAACTGAATAGGAATCGAAATGCAATGCAAATAAAAACTAAAATAAAAGTGATTATTTTTAAATTTCATAAATTTTTAGTGTAAAAATTAAAATTTTAACAAAATCTAAAAATGATGATTAACAATTTAGAGAAAGCACATAGAAGTAAGTGAGAAGTATGAGAGAAAACACATAAAACATGAAAAGTAGAGTGAGAAAACATAAGAAGAATAGATGAAGTGTGTGGAAAGAATACGAGAAGCGTGGGAGAATCAAGATTCCCATCAAGTTTCAGAAGCGAAGAGTATCACACTTATAAAGCGAGTTTCCAGGAAACATGCTTTCCATCTATCTAAAAACCTTTTGGTAACTCTGAATTGTGCTACCATTGCATATTCTGACACTTCTTTAATTGCGGAGCCAACTGTAAACACTCATTCCTTGTCATAGCTATTAAAAGGCTGGCTTTGTTATGCATAATACAATTATATCAAGTCCATATTGATCATGAGTGTGACCTATGTTATTGGTTTGCCGAATGAATGCACAAAAATACAACATTTTATTGATGGATATCTTATCAACCAGAATAATGTAAAACTGCATTTCAATTTTTTACCCTATGCCTTTGTTCTGTTGGTTTCATTGTTTCTTCACAAAGTTGTAATCTGGATGATCTACTCCTTAGTCGGTTGAACTGTTTAGTTTATTTTGCTTTAAGCACAAAATTACAATTTGGATGTCAATGGGATGCTTTTGCTCATTGTCAAACCACTATAAATGTGCATTGCACCTTGGTATTGGTGTTTCTTTTGGGGGAAGAGAAGATAGATTCTTTTCAGCAATATCTTTCAGCTCATTTAGAGTCGGTGCATGCCTGGTGTTCTTAATCTAAAGAGTACTATAGTCTTTGTAGCCCTGTTTATAGATAAACACCTAACATGTGATTGAAATATCTTCATCGATATGCACTCAATATGCAACAATTTCAACACTAGCAGATGCTATGGGTGTGAACCCCTTTGAGACACTCTTTTTAATTGCCATATTGCAACAAACAAATTCATAATTTCTTACAATAACAAAACGAGAAATATAAGTAAACAGGCAGGCAACAAAGACAATACATAGGCCATTGTCGTTTCAGAGTATGAACTTCACAAAAGTTTATGATGTATTATATGTGCAAATCACCCCATATTTATGGATCTCCTTAAGGATTTGTTACTTAAAAGAAGATCCACATAGATCTATGTGAACTTCGTGCTATATATGTGAATTGATTTGTGAAGTTTCTATAAGATTCAGTTATAAGAAGTTCACATATTAAGTTATGCAAACTTCGTGCTATATATGCGAATTTAGTGGAATATTTATAAAGTTTCGACAGATTTTAGTTACAGAAAGTTTGCAGATTTGGTTATGTGAACTTCATACTATATATGCAAAGTTAGTTTATGAAGTTTAAACATGTTTCAGTCATAGGAAGTTCGTAGATTAGTTATGCGAACTGCATACTATATATGTGAGTTTAGTGAACTATTTGTGAAGTTTTGTCAGGTTTCAATTACAGAAAGTTCACAGATATGGTTATGCGGCTTTTGTGAAGTACGTAAAAAAAAGTGTGAATATACCTTTTACTGAGACTTTGCAATACCTAAAAGTGTATCAATATATCACACAAACTTTAGGAGGTTTGCTCATGTGGAGGGTAAAAAGGTCTTTTTAAAGCAAAAAATTGTAAATTTGGACATTGATGCAGACCAAGATCTAGGTGAGCTCGATTTTGTTCCAAAAGTTTGAACCATGCAGATGGATCCCAGCCAAGCCGATCTGGATCCGTCAGTTGAAGTCCAAATAATGCCCCCACCTTAGCCATGCATCCACCTCATCATCCAAGTGGAATACACATGGGGCATCCCCTCTAGAAGCTACTCTTGACTAGTGGGCCCCTCCCAAATGGCACCAATCAAAGAGGCCTTCAAGGTCTTTAAAAACACATGACCATTGGGCTTCCCTCCTTTATGGCCTTGAAGTCCCAGAGCCTCTTAAATTAGTGGCTCTCATTAGTGATTTTACTTAGTGTTTAGACTAGTGGAGTATTTGATTTTATTTCACTTTAATTTATGTAATTATGTAGGAGCTCCTTTGAGCTATAAAAGGGGCTCAACTTGGTGTAGTAGAGGACATGAAAAAAATAAAATAATTTATGAAGTTTCTCTCTCTCTCTCTCTTTTAAAATCATCTCCTTCTATAGGGACGTCTCTCTTCCATTCTTCACCTTTCCCCTTGGCCCCCATGCCTTCTTCACCTTTTTCTTCATCTCCTAGGCCCTCGTCTACTCAAGGCTTCTCTGCCAAGAGCCACCCTCAATTCTAGTAGGCCGACCAACTCTATTGACCAAGCTGCAACCCAGTCCACTACTTGTGCGGTGCGTTCAAACCAACTGATGATCTTGCGTTCACCTTGACTAGCCTTTTGCTCTAACATGTTGCAGACCTTACCTAGATATGTTTCTCCTTTAGCCTAACCCTGGTGAGTTAGCTCAACCTTGTCCTAATCTTAAACCTACCTTAGCACATTCCTCAAACCATTAAACCCTACTCGTAGCCTAGATTCTGCTCTACTATTAATTGCAGAAATAAACCTAACTTGCAAACCACTTATTTCCGTGCCCCTAACTCATTGGGGACTGAGATTTTAACTGTAGCTTGTCTAACCTGTCCTAAGACTACCCATAAAAAATCATGAATTTACTGAACCCCAATAGAGATAAACAAGTTTTCTACTAGAACTTGTCAGACCCAAAACTCAGTTCAACCAGCCCTTCCCCTGTTTTGTCTCTCCTTATTTCAAACTCATTTCTCCCCAACTAGAATGAGTTAGTCTCTTATGTTTGGTCAGAACCTTCCTCAACTTGTCCCTAGTGTCCCCAACAATTTTTAGATTTTTCTCACATTCAATTTGGGAGAAATAATTTTTTTCCTGAAACCTGTCTGTCCCAAAAAAAAACTGTTTTGATGCATGTCCCTATTCTGACTCCCTTGTTCTCTTGACCAGTTCTCCTAACGCAAACAAATTTTTACCCTGCCTTTTGAAGAGAGTTTCCCTCAACTTCTCTAGAATACCTCCACCAAGTATCATAATTTTTAGTATACCCATTTCGACGAGTTGAATTTTCTATGAAAATTGGTTGGTCTTAAACAAAACCAATCCTTGTTCGACCTACCCAACCTAACCTATACCTAGGCTCAACCCAGACTTAACCTGGGCCCAATTGAAACACAACAGACATCTGGCAAATTTCATAAATTATAGGGCATTTTCGGAAAACATGCTATTTTTTCGTACAATATGATCATTTTCTATAGTTTAAACCCAATTTTGACTTGGATCCGATGGTTACCTAGAATTTGTTTGAAACCAACACTGCCCGACCACGCAGGTTTTGGATCCAAATCAGATTTGGATATTGGCTTCCCATATCCCATTAAGTCTAATTCAACTGGACCTAGGCAAGAAAGATTGGATATATAGAGTATCATTATCTCAATGGAATCTTCTAGCTGATCTGATTTATTAAAAAATGAAAAAAAGTAAATAGTAGAAACAACTAAATAGTAAATAATGACACTGAATGTAGCAGTTTTGCTTACTCATGTCTGTGAAAAAAGGACAACTAATTGAGATGTTATAGAAACTTTGTTCCCATAGTAAAGCATAGCCCCTCATCTAGTAAGACTCGAGCCAAACCAGTGGGTCCAGATTCATGTTGATCTTAATTAGGAATAGTTACCTAAGTTGGACCTGGATCATGGTCCATATAAGCTGGGTTAGATGAGCCTACAAGATCCATCCTCATCCTACTGTTGATTTGATCAGAGTCACCTGAATTGGGTACACTCAAACTAGCAAAGAGATCATATGGACCTAATCCCACAAGTTCATGAGACCATTCTAGTGGGTGTTCAACTCCAATTTCATGTTTCTTTAATTGAGCTAATTAACCCCCTCTACCTATTGATAGAGTTTACCAATATGGTAAACTTATAACACCTGGGTCCATGCATTAATAAGTTTTGGTCCTAGAATTGATAACAAAGATTATAACTTTGATATAATAGTCAACCCAGATTGGATTCCATAAAACCTAGCTTGAATCTTAGGGCATGTTTATAAGTGAGAAAGATGTAGGAAAAGTGGAGGAGGAAAGAAAAAAACTATAGATTTTTAGACCGTTCTCCAAACGAGAGAATTTCTTTTAAAAAGTTTTTCTAAAAAGTGCAGTTTTTATAGAAAATATTTCTGGTGGAGAAAATATTAATTTATAATCTCCACTACCCATCTCACAAAGAGTGTTGTGTGTTCTCCACCGAAGACGCAGGGTTTGCTACAGTGCGTGTTCGGGGGTCCGAATGAGCACCACATATATAAACATATGGGGCTCGTATCCCCATGTGTGTCGGCATCACTTAGCGTCGGAGTTCAGTGCAGTTAAAAAGACTTAAGTACCCTTTCCCACCATTCCTGCCATGAAATGATGGTTCAAGAAAAGGATAAAAATGTCCTCTATCCAAAAAAGGAAGGATGATCTTAACTCTTCAAAAAGTCCAAACGTTTCATTTTCGCCGTAAGCAGTAAACTTATATGCTGCCAACAGATCACCCTTTGACAACGTACCATCTGCTGTAACATGAGCTCCCTTTGACGACGCACCCTTTGTCGTTGTCTGCTGTCGTCGGAGCACCCTTTGTCATTGTCTGCTGTCGTCGGAGCACCCTTTGTCGTCGTCTGCTGTCGTTAGAGCACCCTTTGTTGTCGTCTATTGTCGCTAGAGCACCTTTTGTCATCGTCTGCTCGTGAGAAATAGTTGAACTACCAGATGAATCGACATTCTGTTTATTGTTCATCATGATACCATGGTGCAATTGTCGAATTGAGTAGACAGAGAATAGTGATTTACATCAGAGATAACGGTGGTAGCAGCGAACTGAATAGACAGAGAACAACGATTTACAACAGAGATCAAATCGGATAGTAGCAATTTATAGTAGAAATCAGATTAGAGAGTAGCGATTTACAATAAAAATCAGATCAGATAGTAGCGATTTATAGTATAAATCAGATTATAGAGTAGCGATTTACAGTAGAGATCAGATAAGAGAGTAGCGATTTATAGTAGAAATCAAATCAGAGAGTAGTGATTTACAGTAGAGATCAAATCCGATAGCAACGATTTACAGTAGAAATTAGATCAGAGAGTAGCGATTTACAATAGAAATCAGATAAGAGAGTAGCGATTTACAGTAGAGATTAGATCAGAGAGTAACGATTTACAATAGAAATCAGATAAGAGAGTAGCAATTTATAGTAGAAATCAAATCAGAGAGTAGCGATTTACAGTGAAAATCAGATCAGAGAGTAGCGATTTACAATAGAGATCAGATAAGAGATCAGGGTTTTATAGTAAAAATCGGATCAAAGAGTAGCAATTTACAGTAGAAATCAGATCTGATCTTTGTTGTAAATCGTTACTCTCTGATCTGATTTCTACTATAAATCGCTACTCTCTGATATGATTTATACTATAAATCGATACTCTCTGATTTGATTTATACTGTAAATCGTTACTCTCTAATTTGATTTCTATTATAAATTGCTACTTTCTGATTTGATTTCTACTGTAAATCGATACTCTCTGATCTGATCTCTATAAATCGCTACTCTCTGATTTGATTTCTATTATAAATCGCTACTCTCTGATATGATTTTTACTGTAAATCACTACTCTCTGATCTGATCTCTAGTGTAAATCGTTACTCTCTTATCTGATTTCTATTGTAAATCGCTACTTCCTTATCTGATTTCTATTGTAAATCATTACTCTCTTATCTGATCTCTATTGTAAATCACTATTCTCTATCTACTCAGTTCGAGGCTGCCACCATTATGTCTGTTGTAAATCACTATTCTCTGTCTACTCCGTTTGACACTTGCACACTGGTATCATGATGAACAATAGACAAAATGTTGATTCCTCTGTTAGTTTAACTATTTCTCACAAGCAGACGATGATAAAAGGTATTCTGGCGGCAATAAATGATGACAAAGGGTGCTCCGGCGGCAACAAACTATGGCAAAGGGTGTTCCACCGACAACAGACGATGGTAAAGAGTGCGTTGTCAAAGGAAACTTCTGTTACAGCAGATGGTGTATTGTTAAAGGGTGATCTAAAATGTTTAAGGTAAAATATTGTAAGGAGCTCCCGTTACGGAAAAAGAGTTTACTACTTAGGGCAAAAATATAATGTTTGGACTTTAAAGAGTTAAGATCATCCTCCCTTTTCTGAATAGAGAATATTTTTGTCCTTTTCTAAAATCAATGTTTGTTTCATGGCAAGAATGGTGAGAATGGCAAGAAACGGTACATAAGTTTTTGCAACCGCACCGGACTCTGATGCTAACGGATACCGACACACACAGGGTTACGAACCCCACGTGCTTATATATGTGGTGCTCATTCGGACCCCCAAACATGGAATGTTTGCTAAAGTGCATCTTCAAGGGGGGAACATATAACCTACTTCGCACAAACACCCGTCATTTCACCATCACCACCACCACCACCACCACCACCACGCACTCTCCACACAATTTCAGAGGCTTCTGATAAGGGGGAAGAGTCCTGAAAACGAAGAAGAAGAAAAAAGCAATCATCCATTAGCAGCACAATTTTGGAGGTGTCTGATGGAGAGATCATCGAACAGATCGACGATCTGGTCGTGAACCAAGACTGATTTCGTGTTGGTGGTGGTTCGTTGAGGGCGGAGGAGGAAAGCAACAACCATGGATCTGATCCTCTTGTGACGGAGACCCACCCTGTGAGCGATAGTCCTCCTAACGACTCACTGCAATATCAGGATAATCAAGAGCAGAATCCAGAAATACTTGAGACGGACAGTCTGTGATCAAGCCGCGGACCCTGCTGCTCATGACGGGACTCTGAAAAGTGAAACCCCATGACCAAGCGTCCCTGATGAAAATGAAAGGTGGCCAAGATGATCAGATATCTGAGGTCCCACTGAAAGGAACTTCTGATGAGCAGACTACTCCCACCGTCAATATCAATTTGTCGGGATCATCAGAAGGCAACAACCACCAAAACCCTCTTGTGACCGAAATAGAGCTGGGGAGGTTATATGCCCCCCCCCCCCCCCCCCCCGAACACGCTCTGTAGCTACAGTGCTTGTTGGGGGGAGAAGACGCAACACCCTCTCGAAATAGAAGGCGGCCATCACGACCAGAATTGCCAGGATTCTCTTTCATCAGAAACCAATGACACTCGGGAAAAGAGAATACGATTGGAGAGTTGGGAGGGGAAGGATTTGGAGGCAATGTGGGAGCACGGGGAGCTGCCACAGCCACCACCATCCCTCTCTCTCTCTCTCTCATTTTTCTAACATTTTTTTATTTTATTTTTCTCACGCACATAAACAAGTGAATTTTCTATTTAGAAATATCATATCAGAACTTCTCATGGGCAAAATTTTATTTTCCTATGTGATTTTTTCTTGCTTTCAAACGGGCCCTTAATGAATACGGTTGGAATTATAGGATCCCAATAGTGTACCAATGAGGTCTGGTTCACAAAATTTCAAACTAAACCCGGATCTGATCACCAGAACTCCAATTAAGATCGGCTAAATTTTAACACAAAAGTATAAACAAATTTAGGTTTGTCTGAGTCTTGCTTATGCTAACGGTATCTGATATGGTATTACATAAGCTGGGTCTAGTCAGACCCTGATCGGACCAAGGACCGGCACCTCAAAGCTGGATCCTGGTGCATGCCGACCTGGGTCTAGTGCAGGTCCAACCCAGTTGACAGCCCTAAACTACTGAGAACGCCTAGAAAAGGATTCAACAGAAAAATCATCATCGAACCCTTCTGATAATGGGAAATAAAAGTAAAGACAAATTATGGAAGGAAATCATTCGTGAAAATATCGTATCCTATTATTTCCAAAAACAAGAAAATCATATATGGAAGGCTAATATTTGAAATTTCCTAAAAAGACATTACCTAAACAATATAAATAGAAGCCAACCTTTCTGCACCCATGTACTCAAGAACTCCACTCAGTGAAGAAAAGAGAAGAAGAAGAAGAAAATGGCCAAGATTTTGGTTGTCACCTTTTTTGTATATTTCCTTCTATTCGCAAGTGAGTAGAGGAAGATTCCTTAATTTTTCCCTTTACCATCTTCCTTTACATGTGTTAAAGTTACACCAGTCCTATGTCACACGGACACTTCAGTTTATTCTTGTGTCGTATTCCCTTATCTAATACTTCCCATGGTCAATTTCGCAAAGCTGTCCTGTCCAGTGTTCTTATGGTTGTGTCCATATCACGTAGCACCGGACAAAAGCTTCTTATCCAGCTTTTTATAACCAAATTTCGTATAGCTTTGCATGTCACACTTGTTAGCTAATTTTTATCACTTTTTAAGTTATTGTATGGTTTGCACGTCTATGACCTACTTACATGAGCTGTAGTCTTTTTCTTTTGCTCCTACGCACAAAGTAATGAATTCTGATGGATTTTGACAAAAACAAATCAGTCACTATCACAACTACTGGCGACATTTTGAAAATATCCTGATTTTATCATGATATTCTAAAAGATGCTATTATACCAAAAATATGCAATATTTTGTCATTTTTAAATATTGTGTTGGTATCATGCTATCAATGCCAAGACCAACTTTTTCGGAGTTCTAATACTTGTCATCTATATTTTCTTAAAAATGTAGTAGTCGCGTGTGTGTATATATATATATATATATATATATATATATATATATTGTGTGTGTGTGGATAGTGGGAAGCTACCCCCATTGTATCCCTAACAGATGGTACCAGATTGCTTGTTTTTTTGAAAATTTTGACCTTATGTGTTCAGCATGATTGGTATAGTAGAAATTGACACTTGGATCATTTGATTATGATATGTGGATAGGTTTTTATAAGGTTAAAAATCAACGGTCTACAATTTTTATAAATTTTTTAGGCTTCAAATTCTATTTTTTTTCATCCAAAATGCATGATCCAAGTGTCAAATTCTAGTAAATCAATCATGTTGAACACAACTTTAAGGTCAGAGTTTCAAAAAAACACCAAAAAATTTTCTTAGTGGGTAGGGTTGTTACATTTTTTATCTGGTAGGTTTCCATCTCTCTCTCTCTCTCTCTCTCTCTCTCTCTATATATATATATATATATATATATATATATATATACTGATATTTGATATTTTTCAGAAATCTTTCCAAGAAAAATAGTTTCTTCAACATGATATTTCACTAGTACGAGATTTGTGATTTTCATTCAGAAAAATAGGAAATGAGATTTATGAAAATGAAAGTAACTGATGACTGTATTTTTTTATGCAAAAATTGGTCTATATGTTTTTATTACTTTTGATAAGGCTTAAAAAAAAGAAAAACAGAAAAAAGAAAAAACTTATATGAATGGCTTCGATAAAATTACTTTGTTTATAAATTTTTTTTCTTACGTTATTTTCCAATATTCTTTAATGCAACAATTTTTTCTTAAACATCGTGATATTTTCCCTGCCGAGAAATTTTAAAAATACCATACCCATGATATTATTTTTTTATTTTTGTTCTTATTTTGTGGTTTATTTAGGTTGCCTGGGAGCAGAGACGCAGCAAGACCAGTCGGTGTGCTGCACCAACCCTTACAATGGTTGCCACCAAGGGAACGGAGGCGATGAGGGGCGCTGCAACTCGTACTGTTCAGCAAGAGGGTGCAGGGGTGGCGAGTGCAAGAGCTGGGGCCACCCCGCAGGCCAATGCCATTGCTACTGCTGAGCTTTTCATCAAGCATTTGGAGGATCACAAACATCAATCATGCATGCATGCTTAATTTTGTTATATCTACATATATGCTCCAAAGGCTCATTGGACGCTTTGAAAGCAACTGCAATAAGAGTGACTCTGTTTGATGAAATTGAAATTTGAACCATATGATGGATGATCTGGTGACGTGTTTTTTTTATGACGAGGAACCCTGGCCGAAGTGAGGAAAACCCCTGGTGGGGCCCCACGACCACCCTGGCCCACCTTTGAAAGCTACTGACACACCCATGCACTAGTTGGTTTGATCGGCTGCTTTCATGGGGTGTGTGTGTGTGGATGTATTGATGGAATAATATTGTGGATTATACTCTGTGGATTCCAAACACCTAGCTGGAATTCGAAGGGGATGTGTTCCGCATGATCAAAATAGTTACGGATCAATCCTTTGATGATATTTTTTCAACATAAAATATGATTTTTCAAGGTGAAAATTCGGTACTTTGTAGGTCATTGATGCATCAACTCATAAAAAGTCTGATGCATATATCGGAAAACATGATTCAGTCTTTGCTATACCGAATATGTAGATCACATCTAAAGGGTCAGACATGCAAAAAAAGAGAAAAATATGTGTTTTCGGTAACATATATATAAGGTCAGTAGAATATGAGAACTGAAAATATGAGAACTTTTGTGTGAATTAGGCATTTGCAGTATCTTTTTTACAAATATAACCATGTAGATGTGTTGAACATGGTTTATTTGCTAGAAATACACTGTTGGATCATATTCTCTTCTATGAAAAGACATGATCTTTGGATGCTAGAATATTTATGAAAATTTCAGTCATGGATTTTCAAGCATATCATCATCAGATGTCTGTTGGTCTCCATAAAACCAGTTAGCAGATCATATCTGTATAGTTAGATTTAAGAAAAAACAAAGAGACCTATGAAAATCTCGGTTCACACAAAAGTTCTCATATTCTAGTTCTCCTGTGTGAGTGTGTGTGTGTGTGTGTGTGTGAGAGAGAGAGAGAGAGAGAGAGAGAGAGAGAGAGAGAGAGAGAGAGAGAGAGAGACTTCTGAGCATGTGCACATACTCATTTTTTTCAAATCAACTACGTGAAAGATTTACAATCAACTGAGACTGCAAATCTGCTCAGGTTTGAAGGACTGTTCTGGACACATCTTAATGTTGGGTTTTTATTTCCCAGAATACGTGGAATCTGAGGATGAAATTTTTACATGTGTCAGACTACATATGGTAAAAATTATGAAATTTTCTTCCCTACCTGTAATTCCTAGAATTCCATGCAAGTTCTAATTTTTTTTTTTTGCATTTTTTGTCATATTTCTGAGTAATGCCGATTCTTCAAATTTTTGTGATTTATTGATAGTGAATTTTGAGACAAAGTTTATGACGTATGAAAGCTAAAATATATTAAAAAAATGATAAAAAATTTAGATTTTATTACTGTTTGATTAGTGCACAGAGACTATGTTACGACAATGAAGTCGTACATGATACTTCAAGTACAAGGTTTTGATGATGAGCAAGTGAAATCAACTGCATTTCAGCTAAGGCAATGAAGAAATTGAAGAATTTGATGAAGAATCTTTGAAGACTAGTGTGCAAATGTTAAATTCATTAAAAGTCTTAGATTCTTGTAAGAGCCTTACTTAGAGTGCATATTTAGCTTGCATTTTAACTAAAAATTATTTAGAAAAACTTTTCTAAAAAAACCCTTCATGAAAATCTTTTTAGAAAACTCTTTTCTTAAATTTTCGTGTTTATTAGTCGACTAATAGACTCACCAGTTGACTAATCCTTTCGCGTCATATTTTCTAAAAAGTCATTTTTGTCAAATTAGTCGACCAAAGGTATTATCAGTCGACTGGACAGAATGTCTGTTTTCTGAAAAATTTTAGCAGCAGTCGACTAATGACTTTATCAGTCGACTGGACAGAACATGTGTTTTCTGAAAATTTAGCAACAGTCGACTAATGCTTTTATTATTCGACCGGACAGAATGTATGTTTTTTCAAAAGATTTTAGCAGCAATCGACTGAAAGGTTTTTCAATCTACTGATGATATTATCAGTCGACTAATTTTATCTCTAGTTGACTAAGTTTCAAAAGTTCAGATTTTCAAATGGCTCGATAAACAGATCAGTCGATCGACGATAAATGTCAGTCTACTAATAACTAACTATTAGTCGACTAACTACTGTTACAGTCGACTAATTTTGTCATTTTTCCTTAAACTTCAAAACGGCGTGTCTTTTCATTTTTCAAACGTTTTGATCGTTCGAAATGGACTGTTTTGACACCCTTTCATACTCTCAACGTATGGAAACTTTCAACTATAAATATGAGTGCATTTTACACTCAAAAGCACTTCAATTCAATCAATTTGAATTAATTACTCTTTGCTTTTCACTCATATTCATTTTCTCACTCACGTGATATTTTTCACTTTAGTTTTTCACTCAAATTCCTTTGAGAGATAGTGAATTCGTGAGTAGAGTATTCCAACAACCTCAAAAGCCAATTGCATCTCATTTGCATTCAAAAGAAGGGCTCATAGGTTGTATTGTAAGTTGTTACTTGTTTTAATTTTCTGTAAAAGGATGGACTCCTTGGTTTAAAGGAGTTGTTTGCTTTCAGTAGGTGTGTTACTGAAAGTGGGACCGGATTTGGTATGTATGATCTTGTAGTTACACAAGGTTGATAGTGAAAATCTTAAGCGAATTTTGCTTGGGGACTGGATGTAGGTCGGGAAAGACCGAACCAGGATAAATTATTGTGTTCTTTGTGTGTTTGCTTTGTGAATTGCAAAATCCATCAAAATTCCACAAAATATTTTTAAAAGCACTATTCACCCCCCTCTAGTGCTCGTTGCCTCGATCCTACTGCACTTTCATTTGGTATCAGAGTAGGTTTGCTATTATTTTGATTTGATCATCATCTAGCATGGCAACTACAACATCTCAGCACAAAGAAGGGTGCTCCTTTGTTCGTCCTCCTCTCTTTGACGGAACAAACTATGGATACTGGAAAGTGAGAATGACAATATTCTTGCAATCCATGGATCTCGATATTTGGAGAGTTGTTTCAGATAAATACCAAACTCCATCAACTGATTTCAGCCGATGGACCGATGAAGAAAAGAAGACTGTTTCACTTAATGTCAATGCAATGAATGCATTGTATTGTGCCGTTGACAATGTAGAGTTTAATCGCATCTCTCAATGCTCTATAGCAAATGAAATCTAACATACTCTTCTCGTGACTCACGAAGGTACGTCAAAGGTAAAGGAATCTAAAATTGCTTCTTTAGTTCATAAATTTGAATTATTTAAAATGAAGCAAAATGAATCTATATCGGACATGGTAACAAGAATGACTGATATAACTAACACTCTGAAATCCCTTGGAAAAGAATATTCACAAGTGGATTTAGTCAGAAAGATCCTAAGGTGTTTAACTCCTGAATGGGAGAGAAAAATCACAGCTATTGAAGAAGCAAATGATCTTAACGCTCTCACTCTTGAAGATTTGGTTGGTAACCTAATGACATATGAAGTCCAACTTCAAGACAGACAAGAAGAAGAACCCAAGAAGAAATCTCTTGCTTTTAAGGCTACTTCTGTCTCTGAAAATTTAGAAAAAGATGAAGATAAAGATATTGCCCTCATTACAAGGCAATTCAGAAGATTCATAAAAAAGGGAAGATTTCAAAGAAAGGTAAAGAAAGCAGATTCTTCCAATCCAAATGAAGTCAAGTATTTTAATTGCAAAAAGGCTGGACATATCAAGAAAGATTGTCCTCTTCTCAAAATGAAGCTCAAGGACCAATTCAAGAAGAAAAAGGCATTTCAAGCATGTTGGGATGATAGTGACTCCTCTTCCAATGAAGAATCAAATGAAGAAGTCGCTAACATGTGCTTTGTAGCACAAGAAGATTCAGTAAGTCAATTTGAATATGATGATTTATTAGAAGCATTTAATGACTTATATGCTAAATTTAAGAGTCTAAGTTCTAAAACAAAGAGTTAAAAACTGAAAATTCAACTCTTGACTCTCAAAACAAAGTGTTACTTCAAGAGATAGAAGATCTCAAGAAGGAAAACTCTTGTCAAGCATTTGAGATAAAAGAAATTGGAATTAGAACCAATCTCTTACAAAAATAAATAACGAGTCTAAAAGAAAAATCAAATGATCTTCTTTCTATAGTGACCAAATTCACAAATGGTCAAGAGAATCTAGAAAGACTTCTTGGTTCTCAAATATGCTCGGTTAATAAAACTGGATTGGGATATAGCTTCTTTCATACTCAAAATAGACCAAACTATGTGGTGAAGAATCAAAGACAATATTCTCAACCATTTGTTCATAGAACTAAATTTTCTAGTTCTAATAGAAATGCATCTAATCATGGAACTTATAATGCTTATAAGCCTAGACATGATTATTCTAGAAATGCTAAATCTTTTTATAAAAAGAATATTTATTATCAAAGAAAACCAAAATCCAAATGGATATGGGTTCCTAAGAATAACTCTCATGGACCCAAAAATAGAAAGGGGTCAAATGTTTTGTCTTCTAATTTTGTTGTAGGTACACAAAATAAGGAGCAAATGGATATTGGACAGCAGTTGTTCCAAACATATGACTGGAAGGCCGGAGTTATTTTCCACCCTCCAAAATAAGGATGGAGAAACCGTCGTCTTTGGTGACAATAACAAGGGAAAAGTAATAGGTATTGGTAATATTGGTAATACAAAATTTCCCTTGATAGAAAATGTTCTTTTAGTAGATGGTTTAATACATAATTTATTATCTATTAGTCAATTATGTGATAAAGGTTTTCATATTTCTTTTGAACATGATTTATGATTAATTTATGTTTTTCAATCTAAAAAGATCATTTTTAAAGGTAAAAGAAGGAACAATGTGTATGAACTATATCTAGATGAGTTACCCACTTTTAATGAAAAATGTCTTATTATTTCAAATGAAATTCAATGGTTATGGCACAAGAGACTTGGACATGTTAACTTTAAAATTATTTCCAAGTTATCCAAGAATGATCTTGTTAGAGGCCTACCTAGAATACCATATAAGAAAAAAGATCACTTATGTGATGCTTGCCAAAGGGGTAAACAAATCAAGAGTTCTTTTAAAGCAAAAGATATAGTTTCAACAAAACGTCCTCTTGAACTTTTACATTTAGATCTATTTGGACCATCTAGAATTCAAAGTTTGAATGGTAGCAAGTATGCTTTTGTTATAGTAGATGATTATTCATGGTTTACATGGGTAATTTTTCTAAAAAGCAAAAATGATGCTTTTTCGGAATTTTCTAAACTTTGTAGAAGAATTACAAATGAAAAATCTACATCTATAATTAAAATTCGTAGTGATCATGGTGGTGAATTTGAAAATGAATTTTTTCTAAAGTATTGTGATTTACATGGTATATCCCACAACTTTGCTTTTCCTAGAGCGGCTCCACAAAATGGAGTTGTTGAAAGAAAGAATAGAACTTTGCAAGAATGTGCTAGAACCATGCTTCAAGATAAAAATTTACCAAAATACTTTTGGGCTGAAGCAATAAATACAACATGTTATGTTTTAAACCATGTTCTTATTCGACCAATCTTACATAAAACATGTTTTGAATTGTATTATGATCGTATACCAAATATCTCATATTTCAAAATTTTTGGTGGTAAATATTTCTTGTTAAATACCAAAGATAATCTTGATAAGTTTGATTTAAAATAAGATGAATCAATATTTCTTGGCTATTCCTCTAGAAGTAAAGCTTATCGTATTTTTAATAAAAGAACATCTTGCATTGAAGAATCTTTACATGTAGCATTCGATGAGAATTGTGAGCAGGTTATACCTCTAAGCGAAGGAGAAGAAGTTATACTTTAAGAAGAACCCTTGATAGAGAGTACTTCTCAAGAAAATATTCCTCTTCAACCGGTTTGGAAAGAACTTCCTAATCATCCACATGAACAAGTAATTGGAGAAATAAAGAGTGGTGTCCAAACTAGAAGGCAATTAAAAAAATATATTGCAAATGTTGCTTTCATATCTAAAATAAAACCAAAGAATATCAATGAGGCTTGTGATGATGAATTTTGGCTTTTGCTCATGTCTGAAGAACTTAACCAATTTACTAGGAATGATGTTTGGGATCTAGTTGATAGACCAAAGGATCATCCAGTAATTAGAACAAGATGGGTCTTCCAAAATAAGCTGAATGAAAATGGTGAAGTCATTCGAAACAAAGCAAGGCTAGTAGCACAAGGCTATAATCAAGAAGAAGGCATAGATTTTGATGAAACCTATGCACCAGTGGCTCGATTAGAGTCAATTCGAATGATGCTTGCTTTTGCTAGTTACATGAACTTCAAGTTATATCAAATTGATGTTAAGAGTGCATTCTTAAATGGACACATCAATGAAGAAGTTTATGTAGAGCAACCTCCAGGCTTTGAAAATGAGAAATATCCAGAAAAAGTCTACAAATTAAAAAGAGCTTTGTATGGACTTAAACAAGCACCAAGAGCGTGGTATAAAAGACTACGAAATTTTCTAGAACAATCTGGTTTTTCCATTGGTCGAGTAGACTCCACTTTATTTATTAAAAACCTTAATTCAGATATTCTTATTGTGCAAATTTATGTTGATGACATAATATTTGGTTCTACTAATGATTTTTTTTGTAAAGAATTTGCTAAAGATATGCAGGAAGAGTTTGAAATGAGCTTGATGGGCAAATTAAACTACTTCCTTGGACTTCAAATAAAGCAAACTGAAGAAGGAATCTTCATCAATTAGGCTAAGTATACAAAAGATCTTCTCAAGAGATTTGGGATGGACTCATCGAAATCAAGAAGAAATCCTATGAGTATAACTACTTCTCTTGATAAAGATGAAAATGGTAAAAATGTAGATACTAAGCTCTACAGAGGTATGATCAGATCTCTATTATACTTAACTGTTAGTTGACCTGATATAATGTTAAGTATTTATATGTTTGCAAGATTTCAAGTTAATCCAAAGGAATCTCATTTAACTGCAGTAAAACAAATTCTTCGATATTTGAAAAATACTTCAGATTTCGGTTTGTTTTACCCAAAATCATCTTCCTTTGATTTTGTTTCATATAGTGATATAGATTTTGCAGGAAGTAAATTTGATCGCAAGAGTACTAGTGGAACTTGTCATTTCTTAGGAAATTCCTTAGTCTCTTGGTTTAGTAAAAAGCAAAATTCAGTGTCACTCTCAACAACTGAAGCAGAATATATAGTGGCTAGTTTAGCGTGTTCACAAGTACTATGGATGAAACAGACCTTAAAAGATTTTGGTTTGAATTACTCCACAACAACCATTTATTGTGATAACACTAGTGCTATAAATCTTTCGAAAAATCCTGTTCAACACTCAAGAACTAAGCATGTTGAAGTTAGACATCATTTCTTAAGAGATCATGTGTTAAAAGGAGATATTTCGTTAAATTTTATTTCCACTAAAGAACAACATGCCGATATCTTCACTAAACCACTTAAAAATGAAAATTTTATGAGAATTAGGAGAGAACTAGGCATTTGCTCATTTTTGGATTTATAAAAATACTGATTTTTGAACAAAATCTTAAAATCGCACTATATTAGTCGACCGATAAAATTTTAGTCGATTGATGCTTTAAAATTTTTAGAATGAATCGCACCATATTAGTCGACCGATAAATTTCTAGTCGACTGATGTTTTTAAATTTTTTTTTTAATGAGTTGCACATTCTTAGTCGACCGATAAAATTTTAGTCGACTAAATTTTTTTTTTTTAAATTTAACTGAAGGGACCCGATACCCCTTGGATTTTTTTTAACACCCATTTTTTTTGCATCGTTTCATTTTTTTGTACCTTTTCATTTTTTTTTAAAAGGAACGAAACCCTTAAAACGAAACCCTCTCTCTCTATTTCCTCTCTCTCTCTTCCGAAAAATCCTCGGAGTACCGTTTGAACCTATCCCTGCCAGAATTTTCTGGCCGTGACAGGGAAAACACCAGAATCCTCTTGCAGTAACCAGCACATCTTCAAATCTCGCCGGAATCCTCTTGTCGTGACGATGTATCTTCAGTCCTCGTCGGAATCCCCTTGTGGCAGCCTCCTCGCATCTGCCATCATCCACCGCGAACTCCTCCTCGTCTATTCACTGTTTCTGTTGCATTGGTTCTCCTTCACAACGTCAGACAACATCTTCCTTCTGCCGGACGTCATTTGGAAGTCAACATCATTCTCTGCAACTATTTTTTTTGAGGTGAATCTGTTTTTTTTTAACCATGCCTCGTTCGAAGACTGCATCTGCAAAAGGTTTAGGTTCTCCTCCTCCTACACCTTCTTCAAGACATGGATTTTCTCTTAGATTACTCTGAAATCCTCTTTTATATGATACTTTTGGATCGATTTCTGCACTACCTATTTTACCAGGCCGAAATGTACTGTTTCACCTGTTTTCTCGTTACAAAATAAAAGAATTATTTCCAGGAATTTCACATCTTTTTTATGCCTGTGCAGACACCCTTCACTATCCTTTTCTGATTCACTTGTTTTATACAAATTTACATTTTGATCATGAAACTGGAGTTCTTTCCTCTCTTGTTCGTGATGTTGAAATCGAGTTTGATTCTAAACTACTTGGAGAAATCCTAGAAATTCCATCTTCAGACACTCTTTTTCAATACTGTTAAACTGAATGATGAGAGAATTTTTGAACAAATTCTTCTTCCAGGTGCACCTCACTGCCCTCCTTTCAAAAATACTAATCTTCAAACTCGTGCACGCATTGCTGGACGAATCATTGCCCACAATGTTCTACCTAAAACTGGTTCTTTTGATTACTATTCCACAGATATATCTACGGCTCTTTATGTTTTATTTGGAAATATTTCTGTAAATTGGGCCAATGTGTATTTTACAAATTTGTGGAAACAAAAACCATTTCTTCCTTATGGATGTCTTCTAACTCGTATTTTCAGACATTTCAAAGTTCCCTTAACTCATGAAAAATGTATTAAGCAAAAGGAGTTCTTTGATCAAACTATTTTTAAAAGGATGAAAATCAAATATCTGCCTCCTTTAAATGTTGATCAAACTGAACCATCTGATCCTATTAAACCATCAATTTCTGAATCCTCACCATCTTCTGTGACACCTTCATCTCAAGCAAAAAGAAAGAAATTTTCTACAAGTCAAGACAATGATGAAGTTTTGCAGCGATTGGAAGTTTTGGAATTATATCAATGCACTTTTCGTGAAGATGTGACTCAACAACTTTCTTCGATTCAGAAAGATGTTACTGCAATCAAGGACTTGCTCAACTCACTTTTTTGATCTTTGATTTCTGTCTTTACTAAACTTTGATACTTTATGGGTTGTAATATTTTAAACTTGTATTTACATTTTGCTTATGCTATTTTTGCCCTTACCCTTTTTTATTATGACAAAGGGGGAGAAAAAGATAGAAAAAGATAGCATTTTGCATGAGAAATGCGAAATTAAGAGAAAAAGATAGAAATTGCATATTGCATTATGACATGGAAATTACATCATGAGAAAGCATTGAAAATTGCATTTATGAAAAAGTTTTAAAAATGCAAACCAATCAATATGTGATATATGTGCTTTGAATGTACTAACTTTTAATGTTTTGCAGCATATTGATAGGAGGAGTAAAATCTCCATCTATGCAAATAAATGTTGCATCTTTGATTAAGTTTGTCATCATCAAAAAGGGGGAGATTGTTACGACAATGAAGTCGTACATGATACTTCAAGTACAAGGTTTTAATGATGAGTAAGTGAAATCAACTGCATTTCAGCTAAGGCAATGAAGAAATTGAAGAATTTGATGAAGAATCTTTGAAGACTAGTGTGCAAATGTTAAATTCATTAAAAGTCTTAGATTCTTGTAAGAGCCTTACTTAGAGTGCATATTTAGGTTGCATTTTACCTAAAAAGTATTTAGAAAAACTTTTCTAAAAAAAGCCTTCATGAAAATCTTTTTAGAAAAATCTTTTCTTAAATTTTTGTGTTTATTAGTCAACTAATAGACTCACCAGTCGACTAATCCTTTCGCGCCATATTTTCTAAAAAGTCATTTTTGTCAAATTAGTCGACCGAAGGTATTATCAGTCGACTGGACAGAATGTCTGTTTTCTGGAAATATTTAGCAGCAGTCGACTAATGACTTTATCAGTCGACTGGACAGAACATGTCATTTTTGGAAATTTAGCAGCAGTCGACCAATGCTTTTATCAGTCGACCGGACAGAATGTATGTTTTTCAGAAGATTTTAGTAGCAGTCAACTGAAAGGTTTTTCAGTCTACTGATGATATTATCAGTCGACTAATTTTATCTCTAGTCGACTAAGTTTCAAAAGTTCAAATTTTCAAACGGCTCGATAAACAGATCAGTCGACCCACGATAACTGTCAGTCTACTAATAACTAACTATTAGTCGACTAACTACTATTTCAGTCGACTAATTTTGTCATTTTTTCTGAAACTTTAAAAAGGCATGTCTTTTCATTTTTCAAACATTTTGATTATTCAAAATAGACTGTTTTGACACCCTTTCATGCCCTCAACGTACGGAAACTTTCAACTATAAATATGAGTGCATTTTACACTCAAAAGCACTTCAATTCAATCAATTTGAATCAATTACTCTTTACTTTTCACTCATATTCATTTTCTCACTCACGTGATATTTTTCACTTTAGTTTTTCACTCAAATTCCTTTGAGAGATAGTGAATTTGTGAGTAGAGTATTCCAACAACGTCAAAAGCCAATTGCATCTCATTTGCATTCAAAAGAAGGGCTCATAGGTTGTATTGTAAGTTGTTACTTGTTTTAATTTTCTGTAAAAGGAAGGACTCCTTGGTTTAAAGGAGTTGTTTGCTTTCAGTAGGTGTGTTACTGAAAGTGGGACCGGATTTGGTTTGTATGATCTTGTAGTTACACAAGGTTGATAGTGGAAATCTCAAGCGGGTTTTTCTTGGGGACTGGATGTAGGTCGGGAAAGACCGAACCAGGATAAATTATTGTGTTCTTTGTGTGTTTGCTTTGTGAATTGCAAAATCCATCAAAATTTCGCAAAATATTTTTAAAAGCACTATCCACCCCTTCTCTAGTACTCGTTGCCTCGATCCTACTGCACTTTCAGACTAAACCTTTCTGGCAGTTTGGTGGCGAGAATAGGTTTTATCCTGCGCAGTTTAGAACCCGACATCCTTCGGTAAATTTTTTTTGACTCTCAAACTATAAAAATTTTTGACTAACAGTTTATGGAGTTTGAAAGATAACATGTGTGGGTACCCTTGATAAAAATTTGGGAATCGAACACAGTTTGTACACTGTTGGAAAGTTGTTGTAACAATAGTGTATTTTTTTCTCAACCAGACCCTTAACTAGGAAATGAGCCGGTTGGATGAGCGAAGCGTATGCTTCCAAAAATGATACGCTAAATGCTACAATAATGTGATATGCTGGCAATTATATGTAAATGTGTTAATGTATGCCATAAAATGATGTTAATGCATGTCATTGAATTACGTTAATGCATGTCATTGAAATATGTTAATGCATGCAACTGAAATATGCAATGTATGCTATTGAATTATGTTAATGCATGACATGTGAATATGCCTATATGTGACACGTGATTGTGTAAATGCATGATGTAAATTATATACAATGACTGGCAGTTAAGTGTGTAATGCATGATAGGCCAATGCATGATGTACAAGATATGTATGAATGTTTATGAATTATGCTTCATATGCTTGGCATGCATGTTATAAAGGCTTTGAAATCATGCATCAATGTGCCAAAAATGAAGGCATGTAACCTCAAAATAGACTAACTATATTTGTGCATAAATAATAATAGAATTAATGTAATAAAAAGATCAAATGTTCACATTAATTCTATTGATGCTTACTATGCGAGGGTAGTACTTTCAACTCTGTGAGAGTTTTTTTTAAGCACAAAAGGTTGATGCTCATTGCCACAAAGATAAAAAAATCCTTCACAATAGCCTCAGGGTGGTAGGTATGTAACTCATGAGTGAAGTCTGATATACCAAGATAGAGGTGCTGGGAGAACTCTCTCGATAAGGTCGTCCCTAACCCAAGAATGGTGATTGGTGCCAGTGTTATTTCATAACTTGTTTGAATATACCCCTTCCTCAACCATTGCCCTGATCTAGGTAAAGTCTACATTAGTACCCATAGAGTAAGGATATTGAAATAATAAATGTATGTACATTAGTTTGACATTGCATGCATTACTTAAGAAAGAAAATCTAAATAATAGAAGTTAAAGGTACCCAAGCATAATAGAGATACCAGGTTCTCATTGGTAAGTACATGCATAATTTAACTAATAGTTGCTTCTAAATCAATGTGTGGTATGTATTGATACTTGAAATTGTTCTCTGAATGAATATTTGCTTAGTTGATTGTTCGTAACTGAATGAAAGTATGTTTCATGTATACTAGGTTCTGTTTACATGTATGGTGTTTTGGTATTCCCTACTGAGACACAACGAGTCTAACCCCAAATATAACATGTAGGTACTGATTGAGGAGCCTTGTAATGATGAGATGTTATGACGGTATTAAGAGCCAGTCTTTTCTTTTCTCGAAAAATCTTTTGGATAGACTATATTTTTTTATGATAGACCTTGAGAGACTCTAATATTGTTTTGAATTTGTTGAGATTGAATTGATTTTTTATAACAAATGTTATTCACAAAGTCCAATACAGTTGTAATAACCTCAATTTTGTAATTTATTTATTTAAATTTATTTGAAAATAACGAGTACTTTTCTAAATTTGGGCCTCGGATCCGTTACCGGATCCAGAAATGAATGCATAAATAACCCACCATGGGGTATTAAAACTATACTTATAATAGTTAAATAAATAATTAATAGTATAAAAAAAAAGAAAAAAAAAGAAAAAAAAAGAAAAAAAAAGAAAAGAAAAACCAAGTATTTAAGGTTAGATCCGTGTTTGGATCCAAATGGATCCAACATATGGATCTAAGATCCATAAAATGGTCTTTATATCCATATCCATAATAAAACTAATAATATAATAATAAGAAGAATATATAAATAAAATTTTTATTTTTATTTATTTAATTATCTGAGGATCCACAGTTGGATCCATTCGGATCCAACTGATGGATCCATATTGTTGGGGGTCGGGTTACGGGCCTCGGGTCTGGATCCGAGCCACGCCCCCTGTGTAACCCCTTTTAAAGAAAGGGGCAACCCGATAAGGGTTGCCCGTTAGGTCTTCAACAAATCAAGAAAGGGGCAAGAGGTGGGGGTTACGCAGGCGTAATCGAAACCCCACCCATCTCGGCAAGAAGGGGGGGCAGGTTCGGCGATAAATGGGAGGTGGAAGAGGGGGTCTCACCCTCTTCCCTCGTCTCCCTCGTTTTTCTCTCTCCCCGTCTCTCTCGCTCGCTCGGTGCACACACGCCAGAGGAAAGGAGGTCGCCAGAAAGCTGCGACAGCCAGCAGCCATCAAAAGCCCTCCAGCGAGCTCCCTGTCACGGCAGCAGCAAGGAGCAACCACCAGCCGACCGTGCCTGCACGTCTACAGCCTTCGATCGTCGGGGAAATCTTCAAAAAGGTACGGTGCTCCTCTCGATTCTAGGTGAGGGATCGAACATGGGTTCGATCCCGTGCAGTCTTTTGAGGTGAGGGTCCCTGAGGACTTTTTCATGTCTGTTGGTTGTTTTTTTTGTTGTTTTGTGAAGTATAAATAACATAATTAATTCAGTTGATTTCGATGACTGAATATGGCCTGAGCAAGGGCTGCATACATTAGAGGTTTGCAATCCCTGCCTCATCCGAGTCGGTCAAATAGTTCTATTTAGGAATAAGTCCTCACTTTTTTTTCTGCTTTTAATAATAGGAACCAGCCAAGTTAGGATAGCTTGGTTGGTATTCAAGCAAAGGTGCTATCATTTACACTATTACTATGTAGATGGAGTCATGCAATACCAATTCAGATGATGGTTCTTTGTGGTTTCCATCTCTACTTTCATTTTTCTTTGAGCATTCTTCAATAAATTTGGGGCTATCTTCCTTTTCGGTTGGAATGTTATCACTATTCACACTATCATTAACCATTTCTAGACTTTGCTCTGTGGATTCCACAGTGGATTGATTAAGATCCTCAGGTCCTATTTCATCCATCTGCAAGCCTACATTCACAAAAGCTTGAGAGATTAGTGAGCTTTCATAGTTAATTAAGTTACCTTGTTTTGTAGTTTCCATATTTTTATTCTTATTTTCATCACTTATTTCGGAAAACATCCTACCAGTCCCAAATTCTGGAGTTTTTTCTAGCTTTTCGCTGTCAATGTATTTTCTTTCTTCAGATGTGGTTGTTTTCTTCATGTCACATGTACCTTGATTAGTCTCTGCTATGGCAATAAAATCAGAGGCTTCCTTTGGCTTCACAGTTTCTGTTTGTTGGATGATTTGAACTGAAGCCTGTGAAAGAGGAATGAAGTCAAGCTTAGCTTGTGTGATTTCCTTTTCTTGAGCATGCTCTTCAAAATTCAAATCTAAGGTTTCTTCTCGTTTCTCTGTGCATTGTTCTTGTGCGATCTCTTGAACTGAATTTGGATTGTCAGAAGAAACACTTAGGTGTTGTTCAATGTTTTCTTTATCTGTTCCTTTTGCTGTTTTAGTTTCTATGTTCCCAATTTTATCTTGGGTCTCCACTTATTTTCATGTGAATCAAATAGTTAATGAGAATCTTATATGTAACAAAGGCAAAATATTTTTGTTAGCATAAACTTGATTTTAAATTGCTGATTTGCTTAAGCATTGATTAAATGTGTTGTTTAGAGCTGGAACACACATATGTTTTCCTGTGTGTGGGTGTCGACATATACCACACTCAATCCTATCATCTTTTTCTGTGTGAACAGGAACCACACATAAATCTGTATAATTTTCTGTGCACTAGAGTGTCAAAAGAAATTTTGGTTCAGCGCGTGTTGTTTTGAGAAATATGTAGATGCACAAGTTCAGATGCATGTGATTAGTTAGGAAAAAAAAATATAATATGATTTTGATTCCTTGACCTAGAGTTTGTTAAGTTTGAACAGTAATACTGACCGATTTTGGGGCTGATAGATTCGAGGTAGATTCTTGAATCAGCCAATATATATATATATATATATATATATATATATATATATATATATATATATCAGTATATAAACATATGAGTATAAACACTGGATCAGATTTCGAAAGAGGTTTAACATATTGAAATTTATTTATGATGTCCCAAATGTTAACTTCTTTTGGAACCATAAAATTTACCCGTCTTGAATAGTCAACTAACACTGAACTGAATGATTGTTGCAAATTGTTTTATTGTAGAATTTTAATTCAATCTGATTCTAAAAGGAAATTAAATTTCTGGCATGTACAAGAAATCTGTTTGGAAACTCAAATGGAATCTGAATTTTTGTTGCCTCTAACCTTGTTTAGAAAGTGGTAAAACCGACTTGTCTTGGACAGTCAACTAAATCTAAGGATAGTAAATGTTGAATTTGAATGATTATAAAAATTTTGTGTTTTCAGTTGTCATGGTAAAATTTATATGTTTAGCTCAATGTGCATTCCTTTATTTGTTATGAAATGTGGCATGGTGAACACAAAACTTGAATATCTATATGTACCTTATATTCACTGAAATTCTGCAATATCTTATTAAATTGTATAGTGATTGTGTGTGCGGACCACTCGTAGGAAGCATGTGTTGCTCATGAAATAGCAAATTGTAAATGCATGTCCATATATGGGATCGAAGTCTATTGGCCTGTGTAATCATGCATAAATATTCTCATGAAACTATGAATGAATGTATGTGTGTTAAGTGATTACATGAAAACACTTACACATGAATGGTTGCGCATGCATAGGACTGCGAAAGCTCATGCACATTGTTAAAATGGTATGAATGAATGTGCATATGAAATTATGTTGGTATGATTGCATACATTGCAAATTATGATTTTTGCATGCAATGCACCGATGGCCAAATTGGACCATCATCGGCCTGGAGAGTAGTGGGTTGGGTTTTCTTTTATATATGTTTTTAACTGCATCACTGAAACCACATAAGATGGTTTGGCACATTACTACACTGTTCTAATGGTTTATACGGGCTGGAGTCCCGAATGGGTCCCTGCAAGGAAGGATACGGGGTTTTCACTTTACTTTTGCATATGTGTGGCAAACTTAAATAAATGGACTTAATTAAAAATATAATGAATAAGAACAGTGTAATTTACTTTCTGGGATATCTCATCTGGAGTATGAGAATCTTAGATATCCGGTCTTGGGGAGACTGTGAGGATACAAAAACTCTGTGTGCGTTGTTGCCCCTGAACCCGATATTGAGGTTCTTCTCCTGGCCACGGTTTTAGGGAGAGCCCGCCACTTTACCCGGGAGTGGTGTGTTAGTCAAAGCTGTGAGTTTATGGTACCAAGGAAGTGGCACTTGTGGGCGTGGGGTGTCCCTTGTGTCCCCGACATTAGATGTGGAGGTCGAATGTTCCGATGGATGGTGTTGTTTCCTGATATCGGTCGAGGGCTAAGTTGGAACCCAGTAATAAAATACAAATTGTTTGTTAAGCCATCCTGGGAACCTACTTGACCTCTGGGTTTGTACCCGTTTGGTGTATCCGCGGGCCACGGTAATTAAAAAGAGGAACTTAAAGATGTGTGCATCCAATAGGGCATGCATATGGAAAGATGAAACTTAAATGAAAGATAACATAAGAAATCATACATTGCACATAATCATGCATGTTTTCTGTTATGCATTAGATCATGCATGTTTGGATCATTCTTGATATCATGACATCAATTGGTGGTAGC
Organism: Nuphar pumila; assembly: GCF_984573655.1. Lineage (NCBI taxonomy): Eukaryota > Viridiplantae > Streptophyta > Magnoliopsida > Nymphaeales > Nymphaeaceae > Nuphar > Nuphar pumila. The sequence continues at coordinate 90,576,580 of NC_143260.1, forward strand.
ATACGCTGTACTTTGTGAAATCATGCTGAAAGGTTTGGTTATTTAGTTATTGATATGTGACATTACTTTACTGTTCTTGACTGGTAAGTATATGCATCTGTTGGTAGTTATAGATATTTAAATGTTGCAAAATTTATATCTGTACTCAATCAAATCACTGCATGAAATCTTATTCATGTTCTTTCTCTCACCTGTTTCTTTAGAAGTAGCTGTGCTCAGAATTTCGGTTCTGACACCCTACTTTGTTGGTTTTTCACAGGTAATGGTGAACAGTGAAGTTGGACATGCATCTGGGGATGGATGAGTTATACTTGGGCTTGTCAGCTTCAGTAGAGGATATATTGGCTCTTTCTTTTGTCATTCAGTTCTTTTAAATTCTGCAATTGTTACTTTACTTTCAGTTGAAGAAAACCTTGTCTTTGAAATTTTCTTACTCATTAATAAAAGAGTTTTAGTTGGTTGATATGGATGATAATTGCAACTTCGTTTGTGGTGGATGGGCTATCCAATGGAAAGTGGAACTATGAGGACCCCAGATCTCTGGGAAGGTTTCCGCAACTCTTAGAAAAAAAAAATATTCCGCATTTTTAAAAGGGTCTGGATTGCGGTCGTTACAGGTTTGGTATTAGAGCCACCACAAAGAATTGCAATTTTATCATCTGTTGAGTATTAAAATTTCTATTTTTGGTATATGAGCCCTGTCCTGAAGATTCAACAAGTGTGACTCGTTCTCTAGAGCAGTCTTCTTCACTGGTATGACTATTTAATACTTTTATTTAAAGTAGGTGAATTCTGTGTGATGGATTGCAATTTAATATTCTTTGTTGTGAAATTAATAAGTCTTGGTATGATTACGTGAACGGTTATTGTTCGTGATCAACCCTAAGAGGGTAGGATCAGTAAGAGTCTAATTTGTAGAAAGGATGTACGTTGTAGATGTCGCATTATACCCGCAAAGGTGCTTCATCCTCTACTGCTGCTCCCGCAGACTGGCAGGAGCAAAGGGATTTCATGATGGAAGTCATTCATACCTTGACGGAGACCATGACGGCTCAAGCAACACAAACAGCGTAGGCATTGCAAGCGGCCCAGAACCTCCAGGCGGCACAGGCTGCACAAACGGCGCAAGCGGCCCAGGCTGCCCAGGCAGCCGCAGAAGCAGCAGCTCGGGATCCTCCTGTTAATATTGTTCCAAACGCGGGTGGAGTTTCTTTCGAAAAGTTCCTGAAGTTAGACCCGCCTTCCTTTTCAGGAGAGGCAAACCCATAGGCAGCGGAGAACTGGGTTGAGGAGTTGGAACGAGTGTTCGACGTCCTGTCTGTTTCTGAGGACAGGAAGACATCTTTTGGCACGTACCGTCTGAAGGGCGATGCCAAGAAGTGGTGGGACACCCTGCGAAGGGTGAAATACGCTGATTGGGACGAGATCCCCTAGGAGACGTTCAGGGAAGAGTTTCTGTACGCGTATTTCTCCACATACGCTGAGGAACAGATGCAACGGGAGTTCCTTGATTTGACTCAGGGAACCATGAGTCTGGTAGATTACACTACCAAGTTCTGAAACCTCGAGAGGTACTGTCCGAACCTCTTCAGAAATGAGAAGGCAAGAGCGTCGAAGTTCGTGCACGGACTAAAGGATGGATTACGAGATCGTGTACTGTCAGGTCGACCTCCTACCTTGGCCGATGCGATTGAGTCAGCCACGGTTCTGACCAAGGACTGGGAGAGGTCTAGGAATGTATCACAAAAGGGAGGCACGAATGGAGGGAATGCTTCTGGCGGAAAGAGGAAGGATCCGCCAATAGGCGAAAAGACTCAGGTTGGCAAGAGGCAGCGAACCCAGGAAGGACGTCATCAAGGCGCGTATCAAGGACAACCTCAGCAGAGGCAGCAACAGGGGAAAGCTCAATCGATGTGTCGCAGATGTAATGAGAGTCATCCTCAGGGTTTTTGTTCGATGTTCAAGGGAGTTTGCTACCGGTGTCAGCAGTCAGGGCACATCGCTCCCTACTGTCCAAACCCGCCAGTAGCTCAGGGAGGACAGCAGCAACAGCTACAACCACAACAACAGAGACCTCAGCAACAACAAGGCCAACGAAAGACCAACGGGAGAGTTTATGCCGTTACGACTACTACACAGGACGATCAGGCTGATCTGGTCTAAGGTATCTTCTTTGTTGTCAATCGTTAGGCTCGTGTGATGTTTTATTTTGGCAGTACCGATACTCATTTAGTGCGTTTTAAATTTCGCGGACGAAATTCTTTTAAGGGGGTAGGGATGTAATAACCTCAATTTTGTAATTTATTTATTTAAATTTATTTGAAAATAACGAGTACTTTTCTAAATTTGGGCCTCGGATCCGTTACCGGATTCAAAAATGAATGCATAAATAACCCACCATGGGGTATTAAAACTATACTTATAATAGTTAAATAAATAATTAATAGTATAAAAAAAAAAAAAACATTGTATTTAAGGTTGGATCCAAATGGATCCAACATATGGATCTAAGATCCATAAAATGGTCTTTATATCCATATCCATAATAAAACTAATAATATAATAATAAGAAGAATATATAAATAAAAAAATTTATTTTTATTTATTTAATTATCCGCGGATCCACAGTTGGATCCATTCGGATCCAACTGATGGATCCATATTGTTGGGGGTCGGGTTACAAGCCTCGGGTCCGGACCCGAGTCGCGCCCCCTGTGTAACCCCTTTTAAAGAAAGGGGCAACCCGATAAGGGTTGCCCGTTAGGTCTTCAACAAATCAAGAAAGGGGCAAGAGGTGGGGGTTACGCAGGCGTAACCGAAACCCCACCCATCTCGGCAAGAAGGGGGGGGGGGGGTCGGCGATAAATGGGAGGTGGAAGAGGGGGTCTCACCCTCTTCCCTCGTCTCCCTCATTTTTCTCTCTCCCCGTCTCTCTCGCTTGCTCGGTGCGCACACGCCAGAGGAAAGGAGGTCGCCAGAAAGCTGCGACAGCCAACAACCATCAAAAGCCCTCCAGCGAGCTCCCTGTCACGGCAGCAACAAGGAGCAACCACCAGCCGACCGTTCCTGCACGTCTACAACCTTCGATCGTCGGGGAAATCTTCAAAAAGGTACGGTGCTCCTCTCGATTCTAGGTGAGGGATCGAACATGGGTTCGATCCAGTGCAGTCTTTTGAGGTGAGGGTCCCTGAGGACTTTTTTCATGTCTGTTGGTTGTTTTTTTTGTTGTTTCGTGAAGTATAAATAACATAATTAATTCAATTGATTTTGATGACTGAATCTGGCCTGAGCAAGGGCTGCATACATTAGAGGTTTGCAATCCCTGCCTCATCCGAGTCAGTCAAATAGTTCTATTTAGGAATAAGTCCTCACTTTTTTTCTGCTTTTAATAATAGGAACCAGCCAAGTTAGGATGGCTTGGTTGGTATTCAAGCAAAGGTGCTATCATTTACACTATTACTATGTAGATGGAGTCATGCAATACCAATTCAGATGATGGTTCTTTGTGGTTTCCATCTCTACTTTCATTTTTCTTTTAGCATTCTTCAATAAATTTGGGGCTATCTTCCTTTTCGGTTGGAATGTTATCACTATTCACACTATCATTAACCATTTCTAGACTTTGCTCTGTGGATTCCACAATGGATTGATCAAGATCCTCAGGTCCTATTTCATCCATCTGCAAGCCTACATTCACAAAAGCTTGAGAGATTAGTGAGCTTTCATAGTTAATTAAGTTACCTTCTTTTGTAGTTTCCATATTTTTATTCTTATTTTCATCACTTATTTCGGAAAACATCCTACCAGTCCCAAATTCTGTATTTTTTTCTAGCTTTTCGCTATCAATGCATTTTCTTTCTTCAGATGTGGTTGTTTTCTTGTTGTCACATGTACCTTGATCAGTCTCTGCTATGGCAATAAAATCAGAGGCTTCCTTTGGCTTCACAGTTTCTGTTTGTTGGATGATTTGAACTGAAGCCTGTGAAAGAGGAATGAAGTCAAGCTTAGCCTGTGTGATTTCCTTTTCTTGAGCTTGCTCTTCAAAATTCAAATCTAAGGTTTCTTCTTGTTTCTCTGTGCATTGTTCTTGTGCGATCTCTTGAACTGAATTTGGATTGTCAGAAGAAACACTTAGGTGTTGTTCAATGTTTTCTTTATCTGTTCCTTTTTCTGTTTTAGTTTCTATGTTCCCAATTTTATCTTGGGTCTCCACTTATTTTCATGTGAATCAAATAGTTAATGAGAATCTGATATGTAACAAAGGCGAAATATTTTTGTTAGCATAAACTTGATTTTAAATTGCTGATTTGCTTAAGCATTGATTAAATGTGTTGTTGAGAGCTGGAACACACATATGTTTTCCTGTGTGTGGGTGTCGACATATACCACACTCAATCCTGTCATCTTTTTCTGTGTGAACAGGAACCACACATAAATCTGTATAATTTTCTGTGCACTAGAGTGTCAAAAGAAATTTTGGTTCAGCGCGTGTTGTTTTGAGAAATATGTAGATGCACAAGTTCAGATGCATGTGATTAGTTAGGAAAAAAAAATATAATATGATTTTGATTCCTTGACCTAGAGTTTGTTAAGTTTTAACAGTAATACTGACTGATTTTGGGGCTGATAGATTCGAGGTAGATTCTTGAATCAGCCAATATATATATATATATATATATATATATATATATATATATATATATATATATATATATCAGTATATAAACATATGAGTATAAACATTGGATCAGATTTCGAAAGAGGTTTAACATATTGAAATTTATTTATGATGTCCCAAATGTTAACTTCTTTTGGAACCATAAAATTTACCCGTCTTGAATAGTCAACTAACACTAAACTGAATGATTGTTGCAAATTGTTTTGTTGTAGAATTTTAATTCAATCTGATTCTAAAAGGAAATTAAATTTCTGGCATGTACAAGAAATCTGTTTGGAAACTCAAATGGAATCTGAATTTTTGTTGCCTCTAACCTTGTTTAGAAAGTGGTAAAACCGATCTGTCTTGGACAGTCAACTAAATCTAAGAATAGTAGATGTTGAATTTGAATGATTATAAAAAATTTGTGTTTTCAGTTGTCATGGTAAAATTTATATGTTTAGCTCAATGTGCATTCCTTTATTTGCTATGAAATGTGGCATGGTGAACACAAAACTTGAATATCTATATGTACCTTATATTCACTAAAATTCTGCAATATCTTATTAAATTGTATAGTGATTGTGTGTGCGGACCTCTCGTAGGAAGCATGTGTTGCTCATGAAATAGCAAATTGTAAATGCATGTCCATATATGGGATCGAAGTCTATTGGCCTGTGTAATCATGCATAAATATTCTCTTGAAACTATGAATGAATGTATGTGTGTTAAGTGATTACATGAAAACACTTACACATGAATGGTTACGCATGCATAGGACTGCGAAAGCTCATGCACATTGTTAAAATGGTATAAATGAATGTGCATATGAAATTATGTTGGTATGATTGCATACATTGCAAATTATGATTTTTGCATGCGATGCACCGATGGCCAAATTGGACCATCATCGGCCTAGAGAGCCGTGGGTTGGGTTTTCTTTTATATATGTTTTTAACTGCATCACTGAAACCACATAAGATGGTTTGGCACATTACTACACTGTTCTAATGGTTTATACGGGCTGGAGTCCCGAATGGGTCCCTGCAAGGAAGGATGCGGGGTTTTCACTTTACTTTTGCATATGTATGGCAAACTTAAAGAAATGGACTTAATTAAAAATATAATGAATAAGAACAGTGTAATTTACTTTCTGGGATATCTCATCTGGAGTATGAGAATCTTAGATATCAGGTCTTGGGGAGACTGTGAGGATACAAAAACTCCGTGTGCGTTGTTGCCCCTGAACCTGATATTGAGGTTCTTCTCCTGGCCATGGTTTTAGGGAGAACCCACCACTTTACCCGGGAGTGGTGTGTTAGTCACAACTGTGAGTTTATGGTACCAAGGAAGTGGCACTTGTGGGTGTGGGGTGTCCCTTGTGTCCCCGACATTAGATGTGGAGGTCTAATGTTCTGATGGATGGTGCTGTTTCCTGATATCGGTCGAGGGCTAAGTTGGAACCTAGTAATAAAATACAAATTGTTTGTTAAGCCACCCTGGGAACCTACTTGACCTCGGGGTTTGTACCCGTTTGGTGTATCCGCGGGCCACGGTAATTAAAAAGAGGAACTTAAAGATGTGTGCATCTAATAGGGCATGCATATGGAAATATGAAACTTAAATGAAAGATAACAGAAGAAATCATACGTTGCACATAATCATGCATTTTTTCTGTTATGCATTAGATCATGCATGTTTGGATCATTCTTGATATCATGACATCAATTGGTGGTAGCATACGCTGTACTTTGTGAAATCATGCTGAAAGGTTTGGTTATTTAGTTATTGATATGCGACATTGCTTTACTGTTCTTGACTGGTAAGTATATGCAACTGTTGGTAGTTATAAATATTTGAATATTGCAAAATTTATATTTGTACTCAATCAAATCACTGCATGAAATCGTATTCATGTTCTTTCTCTCACCTGTTTCTTTAGAAGTAGCTGTGCTCAGAATTTCGGTTCTGACACCCTACTTTGTTGGTTTTTCACAGGTAATGGTGAACAGTGAAGTTGGAAATGCATCTGGGGATGGATGAGTTATACTTGGGCTTGTCAGCTTCAGTAGAGGATATATTGGCTCTTTCTTTTGTCATTCAATTCTTTTAAATTCTGCAATTGTTACTTTAGTTTCAGTTGAAGAAAACCTTGTCTTTGAAATTTTCTTACTCATTAATAAAAGAGTTTTAGTTGGTTGATATGGATGATAATTGCAACTTCGTTTGTGGTGGATGGGCTATCCAATGGAAAGTGGAACTGTGAGGACCCGAGATCTCTGGGAAGGTTTCTGCAACTCTTAGAAAAAAAAATATTCCGCATTTTTAAAAGGGTCTGGATTGGGGTCGTTACATCAGTTGTGATGATTGTTCAAACTGTAACTCGCCTAATTTGTTTAATTGTTGTAATGAATGATTGCCTCTGTGATTTTTCAATTATTTAAAAAAGGGTTTAATTAAATGGACATTTTTTCTTGAATCTAGTTCTAAGGGGGCTATTAAACACTGGTGCTTGTGTAGGCTGACTCCTTAGAGCTTAATTTTATTAAGAGAATGCCACAGATAGAATCTCGCATCAAAAAGCATATTTTAAGTATTTAAAAAAAATTTGTGTTTTTCAAGTTAAAATTTTGGGGCATTACAATAACACTTAGAATTTCTTAAAAAAAAATTGAAACTCCAACAAGGATTGAAATTACTTTTTTTTGAAGGCAATGCTTGCTTCACATATGTTTTGATTTCAGAGACTCTATTTTCTACTTAGCTTTTAAAAAAACTTCTCTTTCTATATTTTGGATCTTCGGATCCCCCACTAGTAGTAGAAGCCTTCAGCTTGGGTATATCAGTGGTGCATCAAGGAGGCTAGTAACCCACTCGTAGTACCAAAAACCATTGTTTGGGTATATCATGAAAGGTCCCGTGCGGAGAAAGCATGTCCCAATCAAACCTATTTTGGAGCAGACCTCACAGATTTGTAGAGCATTTGAGAAGAACTAGGAAACTTGTTTTCAAAATCTTGATCTGTGTGTTTTTTGACTTGTTTGGACTCTTGTGTGTACTTGATCCTAAACTATGGTTCCACAAAATGATTCTACAGGTCCTTCAAAAAACCAATTGGTGTTTAAGCTAGGGCAAGGTTTTGACAACCCCAACCCACAAGGTCAACCTGGGTCTACGACCCAAAATCCATCTTTAAATTCCAGAAAAGTACTTAGAGGTACTCAGGAGTTAAGGGCTCATTTAGCTAAACTCCAAGGAATGAGGATTGCTCGTTCATCTTGAGGAATATTCATCTGTGAACCCATCGGGGAAGATCAAGATCAGCAACAATCAGAACCAAAAGAAAAGGATAAAGAAGAGGTTCTGTAAAACCCACAAAATTTTGATAATTATCAAAATAAATAAATGTTATAATTCTTTGAAATAGATACGGTAAAGTGATATAGATGGATCTTGTATCCAAACTGGATCAAATGGATCCAGTGTTTGGATTTGAATATGATGTATGAACTCGGATACTGGATGGATCTGAAACCCAATTGGAATTCTATTGGATCTTAATGGATCCAAATATGGTCGAATTGCGATCAAGATCCAAAAATTTAGTTAGAAGGTTTAGAAGATCTAAAATATAATTTTTATCCAAATCATATTTGAGATTCGTCGAAAATCAATTCGTATATAAAGGAATTAAACAAGGTCAATATTGCAACAAGTGGGGTTGTGGGGTTGTGGTGTTGTGGTGGGACGCACGGTTGAGTGGAACCATAACCTTGGTTCATAACCCCCATCAACGGAAAAAAAAAATCCTATTTTACAGAATTGTAGTCTCAGACAATTGCTCTCATATTAGAAAAACGTTCTCTTGAGCTCTCTGATGGTTTGAAGAAAGAAACAAAAATGTCTTTACAGCTACCTGCTGCCACATGCAATATAAAAAAAAATTATCCCCATAATGTCCTCTAGCTTTTGTTACAAAAGCAATTTTAATGTTGTACAATTGGCAGCATAAAATGATTGATACTTAATATAATGTCATGATTCTTGATTTCACCATCTATAGCTAGTTCCCTTACATAGTTTAACCTATCATTATAGCAATTCCTAACTTACGTTTTTTTAAACTAAGTAGTAATTCTTTCTTTAGTCCTTTATTAATTTCTTTTACAATTAGTACCTAGTTGATCAATGGGGTCGTGTAATTGAACATCTAAATTCCAACTCGCCTCTTTCATAACCGGATATGCATTCTTCAATCGGTCCCATGGGTTTTTGGTAAGTAGTCTTATTCATTCAATTCAAAGTTGAGGTATTAGTAATATTGTTCAATTAGAGTTAGATTTGTGATCATCCTGTTGCAACTGCTATCATGTGTAATTCTTTGTCTCATGTTCATTTAGTTAGTGTTTAGTATAAGCGTTAGTTGAGTCCCGATGGTGTTACTTTTAATTAAATCTAGGATTTATCTAAGTTAAGTCTTGTTCTCAATTACGGTTTAGATCAACCATTTTCTGTAGTTGTTTTAGTCATATTGTTGTAGCTTCTCATCAATAACAAGTCCTTAGAAAAGTATTTAAAAAAAAACATTTCTATAGATCTTGGTGGAGTTTTTGAGTGTTGCACTTGGGTCTGGTTTTAGAGGATTTCAATAATATTTTCGCATAGTTCTAAGTTAATCTCCAGTTGCATTCTCAAATCCATGGTTTTCTAAAAATCTGCCCCGGTTGTCATTTTGCACTTAATAATTAGGGTATGAGTGATGGATGGACAAGCATACACATTTTTACAAAAGTTGCAGTTTTGCACTGTTGGTTCCTGGAATGAATGTTATCTCATTCTTGAGTTGTGCAATGCTAAGTGTACTTGTTATTTCCTCTATAATAAAATGTATGTTACATTTGAAATTCACTATTATGCCCTTATTCAGCATAGGTCGGAAATGCACTGATGCACGCATACATTAGTTAGGGCAAAGGCTCACTTTAGTGCACATGTTTAAATAGCATGGTGAATTTATTATATGTTTGTGAAAAGAGAGTTATGCGTCAATGAATGTAGCACATGAATGGGATATCCATGACATATTCATGTTATACATGGTTTACATATGACGGTTTCGATGCATGAATTGCCTCTGGTTAAATACATATTCTTATTATAATGGCACCAACCAAAAGAAAAACTACAAAGGCGTGATGTACAAATTAAAACTGAGCATGTCAAATCCTTATGATGCCATATAGGCACCTATGATGCTATATGAATTGTATATAATTGAATCATGATTTCATGTTATGACATGTTTACGTGCTAGTGATCTATGTGTGTTCTGCAAAAGTTTGCATGATAAAAGATATTTTCATGCCATGATCATGTGAAAGCTTACACTACAAGAAAATTGTTAATTAGCGACGGAAATTAGCGACAGAAAAATCCGTCGCTAATTAGCGACAGATTAGCTAAAGAAACCTTTCTTCATGAATCTGTCGCTAATTAGAGACGGATTAGCGAAAAAACAACTTTTATCGCTAATCCGTCGCTAATTAGCGACGGATTAGCGACATCATTTTTTTGTCGCTAATTCTTAATACAAGAAAACCATTTTAGCGAAGGATTTAGAGAGAGAATTATGTCATCGCTAATCCGTCGCTAATTAGCGACGGATTAGCGACAAAATATATTCCGTCGCTCGTTTGGTATTTTTTATTTACGACGGCTTAGCGACGGAATAATTCCGTCGCTAAGCCATCGCGAAATGTCGCGTAAATCCCAAATCCCATCCCTTTTTCTCTATTTCCTGTTTCGTTGTCTTGCTCCCGCCCGCCGCCCTCTCCCTCCCGCAGCCCGTCGGCTTCTATCCGGCCCCCACCGTCCACCACTCGCCAGCCACCGATCGCCGTCAGCCTCCCGCCACCGCCCTGCGACGCGCAGGTAATCATTTCCGCCACTGCCCGGTCGCCCCCCCTGTGTTTTCGGTTGGGGGTCGACCCCCTGCATTTTCGGCAGGGGGTCGACCCCCCTGCATTTCCGGCAGAAGGGGGTCGACCCCCCTGCGTTTCCGGCAGCAGGGGGTCCCCCCCCCCCCCCCCCCCCCTGTGTTTTCGGCAGGGGGTCGACCCCCTGCATTTTCGGCAGCAGGGGGTCGACCCCCTGCGTTTCCGACAGCAGAGGGTCGCATCGCCCCCCATGCGTTTCCGACAGGGGGTCGCCCTCCTGCGTTTCCGGCAGCACATCGCAGGGGGTCGCCCCCCCTGCATTTCCGGCAGGGGGTCACCCCCCTGCGTTTTCGGCAAAGGGGCCGCCCTCTGCGTTCTGTGAAACTGCATCTGCCTCTTGTTTTTTTTTCGGCAAGTGGTGACTTCATTTTAACACAGTATTTTTTGCAGATTTCTCAACGGAACTCGCTTGTGCCCCGCCACCCATGGTAAGTAAGTGACAAAAACAATGCAAATCGGGTAAATACCCGTGGTGAGTAAGTGATGCAAGCGCATCACATGTTATTTAATTTATTGAATGTAACACTTTATTGTTCACACACTCACTTAGTTGTTGATATCTAGGACTGCTTTGTTGGAGTTCGGAGATCATGCTTTGCATGATTTTAATGTATGAATATGGAAGTGTTCTTATTTTTGGAGTACGGAGTCCATGCTAGGCATGGTAGTAGTTAGTGGGATATTGAAGTGTGTTTGCTGCAGGTACATGTTTGACATTTGTTTGATATGAATTATTTCGATGTATTGCAATGTTTGATGCGATTGTATCCATGCTTGCATGTAGTTACTTTCAATTTGATTATGTCTTCCATGTGAAATTGTATACTGAAAGCATGCTTCAAATGAATGTATCGTGTCATGAATAGTTTGCACATGAAAATATTAAGTTATCAATGCATGCATCATAATTCTTGTGATTGTATGACATCATATATTGCATGATAAATTTGATATTTTCTTCATCATAGCATTCTGATGGTTCTCTTTTAACTGGTTAGGATACTATTCGTAACATCATACGACAGAATGACTGCAAACCGTGAATGGATGTACCGTATGATAGTGGACAATGAGTTATCGCATGAATATATGGATGGTGTCGACAGTTTTATTGAATTTGCAACGGCAAGTGTCAGTACGGTAGATCCCACAGGTCAGATTAGGTGTCCCTGCAAGATTTGTAAGAATAATCGATTTGTAGAACCTCATGGCGTTAGACATCACCTATACAGGAAGGGTTTTGTGAGTGATTATCAGAACTAGACGTTTCATGGAGAAGAATTTAAAAACGATTTTGATGCACGGGTGAATGTGGTGCACGATAATCCATATACGAATTTGATATTTGATGCTGCAGGAACAGAACTGGGTTCTGCTATGAGTTCTAGTGATGTAAGAACTGTCGTAGATGAAGAATCACCAAACGATGCAGCTAGTAGATTTTATGATTTACTTAGAGATGCTGATGAGCCACTTTGGAACGGTTGTGAGAGTCACACTATCTTGTCTGCAGTTCTTCAACTAATGAATTTGAAGTCCGAGTATAATTTGAGTCAATCATGTTTTGACCGTTTGTGCATGATTGTGAAGAGTATGTTGCCTAAAGATGAGAAATAGTGGCGTGTGTGTCAAGGGTAGCAGCTACGGTGAAAATGAACATGATTACGATGGTGTTATAGAGGAAATAATGGAGTTGACTTACTTAGGCATGAATAACAGGGTTATGATATTCAAGTGTCATTGGTTTGATCCAACTGCAACAAGACTCGACAAAGCTTCAGGCATTGTGGAGGTGAATCATAAATCCAGGTTTGGAACATATGAATCATTCATATTAGCCTTGCAAGCTCAACAAGTTTATTATACTTCATATCCGAGTATAAAAAAGTCAGATAGAAATGAATGGTGGGCAGTTTGCAAGGTGAAATCCAAACTATACCCCGAGTATGATCAGTTACAGGAAGATGAGTTAGCTGAAGACAGTGATTACTATCAATCAGATGATGTCTGTGACTTCGCTTATGGTCACGATGTTGCGCATGATATGCATGTCATATCTCCATTGGCCGATGAAACATTCATAGAGGAATGTGATCCAAATGATGTACCAAGTGGATGGGCAAACAATGAAGAAGAAGAAGAAAGTCAAACTAGTGACGAGGAAGAATTCTCAAGCTAGTGAGCAAAATCTTATACTACAAACCTCTATTTAAATGCATTGTAATACTTGATGTGAGTTGTATTGCAATACTTGGTGTGAATGATTAAAAATTTTATTTGAATGTATTGTAATACTTGATACGAATGATTTGAATGCATTGTAATACTTGATGTGAATGATTTCAATTATCTGAATGTATTATAATTTATGCAATTAACGAATGATTTGAATTAGTGCAATACTTGATGTCAATGATTTGAATTATTTGAATGCATTGCAATGCTTGATGTGAATGACTTGAATGCATTGTAATACTTGATGTGAATTATTTGAATGTATTGTATGACATATGTTATTTGTTAGAATATGGTTCGTAGAGGTTATAGTGGTCGCTCATCCAGTAGTAGCCAGGCTTAACCTTCATCTTCACGGGCTCCTGTGATAGGTATATCATATAACTAATTAGATGCTTGATTAGTTCAAATGCATATTCTGAGAATTTCTAATGTATTTTTTTACAGATGATGTTGCACCTATACACGACCCACCTACACCAGTTGATCACACAAGTCAACAGCCAACACAGGAAATAGGGTCTTCTCAGGCTGGCACAAGAAGACTCATTCAAATAGTGTATATCGATAATCGACCGTAAGTATTTTATTTTCAATTATTGCATATCTTTTAAATATTTTATATTGATATTTACTGTGTAACAATTCATGTGCAGCACGAGGTTTGAGCCACAAGAAGTAGTACGAGAGATTAGGAATTCACTTCTTCAACATCTACCAGGACCAGTTGCTCAATGGAAAGAGTACCCAAAGGAGGTGTTAGACAGATTGTGGTCCTCATTCATGGTATACAGTTGTTCCTCATAGTTAATGTGTTTCATATTTAATTTATTTAAGCAATGTCTACTAACTTTCTGAAAATATTTATAGGCTTCGAATCGCTTCGCATCTACGGTGGAAGAAAATGATGCAAGGAAGGTGTGGCAGAAGGTGGCTGCCAATCGATTTGCAGACATGCTGCACACTATGAAGACTGCAGCAAAAAAAGCATCTGGCGTAGTAGATGATCCATTATTGTGGAAGGGCCATGGTCCTATTACTATCAGGAGAGATTATTGGGATGAAATATGCGATAAGTGGGCGGGAGATGCATTTAAAAATCGCTCTGCGAAGGCTTCACAAAATCGATCGAAGATGCCCGAAGCCCATCTACACACAGGTGGATCTAAGTCATTTGGGAGCCACCTAAAGAAAATGGTAACTCATTAATATATAATATTAATTTTATAAGTATTGTTGCAAACTTGTGTACTAAATCTTTTGTCATTTAACTTCGCAGGAAGCAGAAAAAGGAGGCAGTGTACCATATAAGGATGTGTTTGTAGAAATACATAAATGGAAGACCACGGGAGTCTTCGTATCAGAGAAGGCGAGAATGACAACGGTATGTATTAATTCTATTAATAATCATTGCAATATATATGCAAGTTATCATAATGTTATCATTAATTATTAATGAATACTTTAAACATTATTTTGTAGGAGGCATATGAGCAACAGATGGTAGAGCGATATGGCGAAGACGCTACTCAGCATCCATCATTTGATCCTACAGCATGGGTGACTGAAGCAGGTGAACCCAAAAAAGGTCGCGTGTTCGGGTTTGGGAGTAATATGAACACTTCACCAGTTATTGGTTCTTCCAGTTACGGCTCACCGACTTCTTGCGCCGACATAAGCTCCAAGCAGCCGACTATTTTTTCCAGTGATGATGTACGCGAGATCATTAATGAATCACTGAATAACTACTTCCAATACACCGTCGCCCCCTTTCTCCGAAATGAGATCAAGGCCGTTGTTCAGGATAGGGGATCTTCGATTTCAGGTCCCTCTCAGGTATAATCACATATATAGTTTTTTTGACTGTCTTAAAGCACATCTGAGCATGGTAGAATCACATATAGAGTTTTTCTAGATGCCTTAGAACACATATGAACATGCTATAATCACATATTCAATTTTTTTACTGCCTTAGCACACATATGAGCATGATAGAATCACATATAAAGTTGCTTTGTCTGCCTTAGAGCACGTATGAGCATGCTATATTCACATATTCAATTTTTTGACTGCCTTAGCACACATACGAGCATGATCGAATCACATATATAGTTTTTTGACTGCCTTAAAGCACATCTGAGCATGGTAGAATCACATATAGAGTTTTTTTAGATGCCTTAGAACACATATGAACATGTTATAATCACATATTCAATTTTTTGACTGCCTTAGCACACATATGAGCATGATAGAATCATATATATATATATATATATATATATATATATATATATATATATATATATAACTTTTTGTCTGCCTTAGAGCACATATGAGCATGATAGAATCACATATAAAGTTTTTTTGACTGCATTAGAACACATATGAGCATGCTATAATCACAGATTCAGTTTTTTGACTGCCTAAGAACACATATGAGCATATTATAATCACATATTCAGTTTTTTGACTGCCTTAGCACACATATGAGCATGCTATAATAACATATAGAGTTTTTTTACTGCCTTAGAACACATATGAACATGTTATATATCATTTATGATAGAATCACATATAAAATTTTTGGCTTTGCCTGCCTTAGAGTACATATGAGCATGCTATATTCACATATTCAATTTTTTTACTGCCTTAGCACACATACGAGCATGATCGAATCACATATATAGCTTTTTGCCTGCCTTAAAGCACATCTGAGCATGGTAGAATCACATATAGAGTTTTTTTAGATGCCTTAGAACACATATGAACATGCTATAATCACATATTCAATTTTTTGACTGCTTTATCACACATATGAGCATGATAGAATCACATATAGAGTTTTTTTATTGCCTTAGATCACACATGCGCACATGATAGAATCACATATAGTGTGTAATTTATTTCATTATATTTTGTTTATCAATACTGACTGTTCTTTTCTTGTGTAGGCTGCTAGCGATAATCAGGGTAGTGGAGCTGAAGGGACAGATAAAGACAATGAACAAGAAGACGCACAAAATCTTGACGATGATTAGAGGACTGTGTTGAAGAAGTTCTATTTTTTTTATTTTTCCTAATTGTAATTGTTGAATTGTAAATAATTAAACTTCTTAATTTTAAGGTGAAACGATTAATTGTTGTAGATACTTGTTATATGAATTTTTTTGTGTGGTTTGTTTTTTATTTACAGGAAATATAAATTGTACAGGAAATAGAAATTGTACAGTTCTCGGTAATTAATTTTCAAATAAAATTTTTTTAATTTTTTTTCGTGTTTGCGACGGATTAGCGATGGAACCATCTGTCGCTATTCATATTAATCTAGCGACGGAATTAAATCCGTCGCCAAGCCGTGGTCGCCGTTTAGTACCAGCGGATTGGCGACGGAATATAGCGCTCGTTATTCCGTCGCAATTAGCGACGGAATAATTCCGTCGCCAGTTAGCGTCAAAATATTCGCGACGTAAGCATACTGTCGCCTCGTTGTCGCTAATCCGTCGCTAACCATGTTAGCGACGGATTAGCGACGGAATATGGTCGTCGCTAATCTACTACTTTGTTGTAGTGTTAAAATCGAGCTTACAGCTTCGCAGAAAGTTGATAGTGTCATATGTGCACTTATGAATTGTTAAAGTTGGGTTATGCCATGTTGTGACACAACCAGTGGGGTACGATATGTATGCCCTAGCAAAAAAAACAAAAGCTAAATTAAAATATGTTCACATAAATGAAAATTCTAGATCCTGGGTATACCTGGAAGATGGTATATGTTACCAGTTTCTATTGGGATTCTGGGTATACCTGAAAGATGGTATATGTTACTGGTTTTCCAGAGCTCTTGGTACACCTGAAAGTTGGGGTATGTTACTGGACCCAAACAAATAAGAATGAAAAGTATGCACATATAAGTAAATAAATGATTCTGGGTATACCTGAATGACGGTATATGTTACTGGTTTCCCAAGATACTGGGTATACCTGAAAATGGTATATGTTACTGGTTTCCTAGGTCTCTTGGTACACCTGAAAGATGGTGTATGTTACTGGACCTGTAATAACCGCAAATTTTATGCAGTTACCTAGAAATTTTATACATATATATTTTATAATTAACGTGATTTGGACCTAGGATCCGTTACCTGGATCCAAAAGAAATATATAAAAATGGGTATTAAAGTATATATATATATAATAATACTAAATAAATAAATAACTAAGATTAATTGTTATAAGGAAATAAAAATAAATAAATTTGTTGAATCCACAGTTGGACCCAAATGGATCCAACCCATGGATCCACTGTTATTTACACGACCCAGATCCACTTGGATCTCTCAATTTAGGCTGACGCAGATCCGCCTCTCGCTTGGGACCCGGTTCCACTTTGATAGTGGATCCAACGTCGTGGGTCCCAGGACCCGGACCCGACCAAGCCTTATAAAAACTTAAAGGCAAAGAATCGTGCCTAGGGCACAATTCTTGCTAAGACTCAAGAAGGGGAAGGTTACGGAGGGTCGTAACTAACTAACTCTGCCTTTCGCGGAGGGAGGGAGAGCATGGGGTCGATAAAGAGGGGGGGTGGAGGGAAGCCTTATCCTTCACTCTGCCTTGGGTTTCTCTCTATCATGCTCGGCCCTCTTTGACGATCTTGCGCTCACTCGCAGAAGCACCAGCGTCGGAAAGCTCCGATCACCTGCCGCTTCAGTCGTCGGCGACCTCAACAAGTGATTTCCTCCTCCAGTTGCCGGAAAAAGGTAGGATTTTGCACCTTTTCGTGTCCGGTGTTGATTGCATCCGGTTGTGTTTGGGTCGGTCCAGGGGAGCCTTGATTTTTTCCTCACGTTACAAGCATGTCAAACCCCAATTCTGGTGTGTTTCCAAGATGATGATGGGAGTCTTGACTGCTGGAAAACTCTGACAGGTGAGTGGAGGTTTCCAGCAGCGGCGATTCTTGTTGTAGGATCCTATGCTACTATGGTAAGAAGTTGAGTGATTCTTGAATGGGATTGGGTTTTTGTGGGAAGATTAGAAAGGGATTTTTATTTTGATTTGTAACCCTTTCTGATTAAATATCAATTGATCTCTGGTGGTGGGTGTTTCTGTCATGCCGAAACTTAAGGTATGCATGGTGTGCTCCAATGCGGTGTCGGGATCTCGGTGGCCACTACACTGATTTGGATATTTTTTTTTCTCTCTTGCCTAACCCTAACCTAGGGAAATCTCAAATCCAATAGATTTGGGGGTTCTTGGTTAAAGCAATGGGTAAACTCACCCGTGAAAAGAAAAGAAAAAACCCCCAGATTTGGGGGTTTTCTATCGATCTTGATGATGGATAACCAAATTCAGGGGGAAGTGTTCCATGAAAGTGAACGTTGAAGGTTGTTTCTGATTTTATTGGTAACCTATAGCATGTTGATATAGATTTCCTGTTAGCTTAATCTGCATCTGTTTCATTTAGAAAGACATAACATGTTTAATTCTTGTTAGTCCTAATTGGAGTCTGTTTTAACATACTTCTGTTAAATACTGGTTGGCTGATCTTTGGAGTCTATTTCATTTAACATTAAATAACATCCTTATGTTAGTTCTGAACAACCGAATGTGTTCATTTCATTTGGACAAACCGAACATTCTTATATGAATTCATGATTAGCTGAATGTGTATATTTCATGCTGAAAAGTTTAGCCTAATTACATTAAATCCTGTTAACTGAGTCTTGAGTCTGTTCATTCTGAATATAAACATGTTAATTTAATTTCTGCTAACCAGTTGTGATTATTACATTTGTAAAGCATGGCATCTTTATGTTCATTTTGGGACAGTCGAATAGTGTATAGGTCGATCAGCCTTGTGAACTGATATCTTTGAGTGCTTTGATTTCAAATGATCAGCATGTACTTAAAATAATATATATATATATATATATATATATATATATATATATATATATATAGATTGATTTGAACTCGAAATGTCTAATGAATTGGTTCAATTGATTTGAAGTTGATGAACCCGACATTTATAGATATAGACAAACACCTATGAGGTCAAAACCTTGGATCAAACTTTTTGAATGTCTTAGGCTCTTATGTATTTAACTAGTTGCACCTGCATGAATAATGATACTAAGTGGGTTACATCTATAGTTGTAGATGTTGCACCCAGTTGTTGTTTGGGCTCTATAGGGTTCTTTAAATTTCATTCTTTCAGGTTTCTCTAGTGCTATGACTGACTTACATGAAATACCACG
Source organism: Nuphar pumila (assembly GCF_984573655.1). Taxonomy (NCBI): domain Eukaryota; kingdom Viridiplantae; phylum Streptophyta; class Magnoliopsida; order Nymphaeales; family Nymphaeaceae; genus Nuphar; species Nuphar pumila. The sequence goes on from NC_143260.1 coordinate 90,595,722, forward strand.
TGCTTAAACTGCTTTTTTGTCAGAAAATGTGTTATTTGAATTGCTTGAATACAATATGTTAGTTGTGTTTGAGGAGTGTGATTGTTATATTGGTTTCAAATATATGATGGTTTACTTAGTGACATATGGATAAGTGCCTTTCCGCGAGGCAGTCACTTGGGAAAACTTTGCCTAGCAGGCAATATGGATTGATTACCCGATGCGGGTATTTGGGCTATTAACCTATGTTATGACAATAAAAATGATGAAAACTTAATCATAAATGTTGGGTGATTGACTGGTTTAAAGGCACCGGAGCACTTTGAGTGGGTTTATGCAATCAATATGACAAAGGATTGGGACTGTTCTATACACCTTGGTAAAATGACTAAGGTTGGGAATTCTACTGTTGTGGAAATAGAAGGAAGTTGAGGAAATGTCCTGTACTTCGGAAAATTAATTAAATGAAAAGATTAACCCACTCAATTCTTGGGCTTACCTTGGAGAGGGTAGGTGGTACAAAACTCTGGGGACGTGTTTTGGTTTCGAGCGTAATGTGACTCGTTGGTCTCAGTCCTCGGAGTTGGGGGACCCGGACTACCAATATGTTCTAGGTGGTAGCTCTTTGTTCTTCTGCAGAAGTTAGAGATGCATCCTGTTTTGGTTTTGGCCTTTGGGAGGTTCTCTCGGTCACTAGCCGCTCCCTTAGGATTTCTGTCTCAGTTAGAATGTTCGGGTTAATAAAATACCCTTGAATAATATACCCCCGAACATTCTCTTCTGTGATGGTTGCCTCGGCCCGTGTGTACCATTGAGATAAGATAAAATAATCACTATTTAGAATAGTTAGGTATCACAGTGTGTGGAGTTACTATAGAGACAATTTCATATTATTTCAAACATGCTTTATATTCTGAGCTTGTGATGAAATGCAAATCCTGAAATGCGTAGATATGAGATAATTGAATTCATATTGTTACTGTTACATGAAAATCATGCATGTTACTGTTATTGTTGTTACAGAATATGCTTTACTTGTTTAATTATAGTTGTTGTATAATCTGTTTACTTGCTTAGATATATGTCTGTTAGTGTTGTTGCATAGTTTGCTTTACGTGCTATTGTATATGCTAAAGATTCACACATGACACCCACATCATATACTAGATTCATGACATACCTGCATTAAAAGTTATAGATTTTCTACTTAGACAGTTGTAGTCTAATTCCTATAATTTTATTATTTTCAGGTGAATAATAGCGTTTACGAGCGACTGCAGGATGAGGCATCAGAACAAGATTTTGGATTTATTGTTCCAGGGATCGCTTGGGTTTATTGTAATTTAATTGTTTATAGCATTTAAAACTCTAACGTTAATTTTCATTGATAATGAAATGGAATAAAGGTTTTGGGTCTTCTCTCCAGTGTAATGTTCTGAAATGCTTAACCCTATAGTATTTCTTGTTTCTGCTGTTATATAAAAAAAAATCTTGAAAAATATGGGTTAAAATTTCAGGGCGTTACAAATGGTATCAGAGTCTGGGAACAATAAATCAAAGATCACGGTCGTGCCACACCCTGCAAGCACTCTATGAGTATAATTTATTTTGTTTTATTAATGGTCATGTGACTTGCATATTCCTTTAAAGTACATATATGATGTATGTGTATATGTATTTGTAATAATTGTAAGAATACTATAATTCATAGAATTGTAAATATATGGGTACACGATATATCAGATACATAAATATTATTGGACTTATTGATGGACTTGCGAATGCACATGGAATGACGAAATAATTTGAATATCTTAGATACATTTATGATTGAAATCCAGTGTGCATAACTCAAACTACGTAGAAGTTATGTAACTTGAGGTTTAGTTGATTCTTGATATATACAGGATCACATTATATAGGACTCATACTTGGGGTACGCATGCTTCGAGGTTAAAGTTGGAAAATGCAATGTTCTTTGTGGCAATGATATGATGTGTAGGATAACATGCTTTTGTATGATATGATTGAAATGCCACGTGACTTGGAATTTTGAAAGCATGCAATATATGCTTAAGTTCAATAGTGAACTATGATTCATGAAACCTTATTGGTGAAAGGTGTGATTTCATGATTTTTTTGTGCCATATGATGTGATGTGATGCATATTGATGATATGTAAGTTGGTGCCCATATTGGTGGCTATCGACCCTAAGAGTGGTTATGTGTACTGATACAATGTTATGTTTATGTCTTTTGTGGATAGATGGGCCACTCTGTGAGAGATTCTAGACCTTAATTTAAGGATATGTTTGGGTCTTCTGTGAAAAGATGGATCCATTTTGAGAACAACATCTTGAGCGAGGTTACGACATGCGACAACTAGCTGTGCAAGGCCTTGAGAAATGAGAATAAGTGAAGGTGTTATCATCGCAAAATTTTTACTTTTTGCGAGTCAAACTGACCTTTGAAAAAGTTTTTGAAAATAACTCGCCTCCGTTTTAAAATGCGGGATAATTCCGAAGAATGGGACTCGCCTGTCGGTACGAGGTTCAACCGTTCCTGGCACCTTTACCAGGGGTAATTGAACCAAGGATCAATTGTATGCTTAACTTTGCTCAACTTGTCTAAATCATATTCTATTTCCTAAATGCACAAAGAATCAGGCATGTGCTATGAATTTTTGAAAATGCATATTTGAAAATATCATGTTTGCTTCAAAGATTGGAAAATATTTAGAAAATAAACTCTTTGAAAATCGTGAATCATGATTGAGATATTGTATTTGAGAAAGTGAAAATCGATTTCTGAAGAATCTAGAGGTTTTGTGAAAATCGATTTTGAAAAATGTGAAATAACTTTGGAAAACTTGATTTCTTTGAATTCAAACTTTGAAATTGAAAATGTAACTTAGAAAAATCGAATTTGGAACTTGGGAAATACTTGAAATATCATTGGCAAATCCATATTTTGAGAAAATCGATTTTTGAATAAGACTTAGAAAATTTTGAGAAAATTGATTTTTCTGAATTGGAATTTTAATTTGCAAATTGAATGAAATGAATGAATATGGATTTGAAAGACTTGATTTTGAGGAATTGAAAAAATCTTTTTGTATTTTTTAGAAATGCAGTGCATTTTGAAGTTAGCCTATGAGTGTAGGCTGAATATGGCTAATACGAAAATTACAAATCTGGGTATCATTCGTATTCTGACTATGGTCATAAATACAAATTCCACCAAGTTTGTCGACTCCATAAGAGCTAGTGCATGTGTCATTCGTGTAGACCATAGTGAATTTGAAATATGTGCATGAATAATGCATTCATCAGACATTTAATATTTGCAGAATTAAACTATAGGCAATGCAATCCTAGTCTATGCAGAAATTTAAATTTTTATTCCAAAATTAATTTAATTTACATCACTATTGAATTTAAATACAAGAAATTAAATAAAAGTAAAGTCTTCAATGTCCCTGCAAAACTTAGAAAACTTTGTTAGTGATGATATGTTGGCTTTTCTAGATTTATCCAGCAATATCTAGAAATTACTGGATTTTGTTAGATATAAACTTTTTTTCCATGATTCCCTTAAATCAAAATGATGAAATATGAAATAAGATTAAATAAATAAGGAATATAAGATATGAGATTTCAAAATTGGGGTCAAAATGATAAAAATACCCCTAATAACAAGATTATGGCCTTGAAATTAAGGTTTTTAGAAAGATATTTGATAAAATGCAAGTTTTGAAATACAAATAATAATAAATTAACTCAAATATGATATGACATGATTAAAATGAGAAAATTAGGGTTAGGGATTTAGAAATTGAGGTCAAATGACCAAATTGCCCCTGATAGCAAGACTATGGCCTTGAAATCAGGGTTTTCTGAAATAGATTTTGGTAAAACTTAGGTTTTAGGCACTAAATGAAGTCAAATAAGCATCAAATTAAACCTAAAGCATCCTAATATGATTATGAACATGATTAAACCCTAAAAATACATGATTATACACGAAAATCCAAGGATATCACAAAAACTGTGATTTTGACAAGATTTCAGGATTCTTCGGGTACCCTGTTTTGCAACTTGCTTAATTCAGCCATCAATCGGATTCCAAAATTCATCAAATTTGGTACCTGCACTTATTATAACCCTAATATCGGATTGAAATTATAAAAATAATTTTTTGACATTAATGTAATCCAAAAATAGCATCAAACCCTAAAAATCTGCTATTTTTGACCTAGTTAACCAACCAGTCTCAGTCCAAGACCCGAACCAGGGGTCAATCCTCCATGAAAATTTCTGATTTTTGACAGAGACCAAATAGACAGAAAAAACGAACTTTTCCTTTTTAAAGATCTGAAAAATCTCTTAAAACCAGGGAGATCCCCATCCGACAATCCGGACTTGAATATATTGATTTTAACCTTGGTCCAAACTGACACTTCGGATTAAAATCCTGATATAAATAACAGTACTAATCCAAAATATATGATATTTTAACATTAACATATATTAGAAAAATAACAGTACTCACCTTTTACAGATTATGAATCGGATCTTTATTTTGGGATTTATGAATAACACAAGTCTGATTAGGGTTTTGGTAAACCCTAACGCGTTTTAAATTAAAAATCAGAGTCTCTGACAGAGCGAAAATAATAAACCATAGTAAAAAATTCTTAAAATTTCACAGTAGATATATCTAATAAATATGAATCCATAGCACTTTACAGATCTAAAATCGGACATCGGATGAGAAAAATATCATCACAGCAAGTTACCTTCTTGATTTTAACAACGATTTTAAAGCTTTAAAAACCTGATTTGATGTCTGATTTTTCTGACAGGGTTCCCGAAGTCCAAAATCTCTGATTTTTTTACAGTAACTCTTTTACACATACATGTATCGCATATAAAAAAATCAGAACTAAACAACAAGTATTTCAATCCTAAATAACATTATCTTTACTGTTCTAAACCTAAAACACACAGAAATCTAAGAAACTTAAGAAACCATGCATTAACTAATGAAAATCAATAAAATAAACCATCAAACAGTAAATAGAAATTATTTCTATGGTGTAAAACGTATAATGAGCATGAATAAACCATTAAATAAATAAAAATCAGGGAATCAATGGCTGGAATTCGATTTTACCTTTAAAGTCATAGATTTAACCCATTAAAAGGGTGAATCATATGTTTTATTGGTTAATAATGAAAAGAATCATGCTCAAACCAATTCTAATGGATTAAAATCCCTGTAAAACACACAAAACAGGGTAAGATCACCTTCTTGGACCGTTCTTGATGGTTCTTGAGGTTGAATCTTGATTGAATCCACATAAGGAGGGGTGTCCAAGGCTAAATCTAGGTTTAAATCATTAAAAACACTAAATAAAATATTAAAAATTGAAGAAATTATTTACCTTGGAGTTGCAGCAATGGAGGAAGGATGGAGAAGAGAGAGAATCTCCAAGATTTGCTCAAGAGGTGGCTGGAAAAATCGTCCCCCCTATAGCCCCTTTTTATAGAAAATTTTTAGGTTTTAAAAAAAATGGAAATTTTGGACTCTAAAGGGGGGGCGGGGGGGCGATTTTGGGGTGTAGTTACTATCCTACCCCTAGCCTAAATTATCCTAACTAATACCTAATTAACCCCTAGACTATCCTAGAAATCCCCCAAATGTAATGCTACTTGGCATTTTTAACATTTGACTTTTAAAACACCTTTTAAAAACCTTTAAAAACACTAGTTTTAAAAACTAACTTTCAAAATGACTTTTCAAAATAAATTTTAACTCTTCTAAACCCCTAACACTAACCAAGACACTGACTAACCCTAGTCTATCCGTGACTTACTCGAATATGGCGCCAACCCGAGTGGGCCCTACTTGAGTTTTTCAAAAAGCGATTTTAAAACTTGAAATTGAAGGAGTTTTCAAAAGGATTTTCAAAAGCAATATTAAAATTAGAATTTTTGAAATGGCATAGGATTCTAACCGAGTCAGAACTCCTCTGGATATGGTGCCAACTGAGTGGGTCCACATCGAGTTTTGAAGAATTTTGAAATAAACACTGAAAATGGTTTTGAAAAGGGGTTAAAATCAGTATTTGAAATTCAAGATCTTTGAAAATAGGGTCTCAAGTGAACTGGAACTCCGAGTTAGAGTCTTGAACTCTTAGGATTCTGAGTTTTTAGATTTTAGAATTTAAATGGAAGAATTTTCGAAAGATTTTATCAAAAATTGACGAAATAAGTAAAAAAAAAACACAGTCAGGGTCAGACTCCTAACTCGACCGACCTCTAAAATAGAGTCCTGAATTAGCTGGACTCTGTAAAATGACCTAAATTTTGAAAACAATGGAAAAAGACTGACAATGGGAGTAAAACAGACCCCCGAACAGACTCCTGACTGAATTAGGACTCTGGGACAGAGTCCTGATTTGACTGAAACTTTCAAAAAATTGAGAAATTTGATGAATAAGAGGATCCAGAAGTGACACCACCTCAATGAGCCTCATCTGTGAATTGAAATTGATTGAAATTTGAAGTTAAAATGAATTCAGATTGTTTTCTGATAAAATATTTTGAAATATGAGGTCGTGGGGTTGGAAAATGATAGAATGTTGACTAAAAACCCAGGTTTTGAAATTGACTTTGAAAGCAAGCTTTAAAACTCGAATCTGGATTGAATGTTTTGAAAACAGGAGTGTTGGATCTTGAAAATGAGATGGGATGACATGCAGTGCTATGCAATGCGATGAAATGATATGCAAGATGTATGCAGTGATATGCAATTACATATGAAATGGACAAACACTGGATGAGGGTGAAAATTTGGGGTGTTTACAAGTGCCCCTCTTTGCTACTAATTCGGTATAGGGCCGAGCTTAGTAGCAAAGAAAACATACCAAATTTGAACCATAAAAATGCCCCAGTTGGATAAATGTGACTGGGTATGAAAGAATTAATTCAAATGATGATGGTAGATATGAAATGGAGAATAAGGAGAAAATTTTACTTCAAAAAGAAATGAGATTCAGGTTTTACCCTTAACCTGGATGGGACAGAAAATACCTCGTGTAGAAACAAAGCTCAGGTTTAACCCTTAACCTGACCGGGAAATGAAATACCTCATCAAATGAGGCCCAGGTTTATACCCTTAACCTGATCGGGAAATAAAATACCTCATCAAAGAAGGCTTAGGTTTATACCCTTAACCTGATTGGGCGGAAAATGAAATACCTCATCAAAATAGGCTTAGGTTTATACCCTTAACCTGATCGGGAAATGAAAATGAAATACCTCATCAAATGAGGCTCAGGTTTGTACCCTTAACCTGATCGGACAATGAAATACCTCATCAAAGAAGGCTCAGGTTTATACCCTTATCCTGATCGGGCAATGAAATACCTCATCAAAGGAGGCCCAGGTTTATACCCTTAACCTGATTGGGCGGAAAATGGAATACCTCATCAAAGGAAGCCCAGGTTTATACCCTTAACCTGATTGGGCAGAAAATGGACGGAATCCTCAAAAGAAGAGACCGTGATGGAACCTTCAGATTTCCGCACAATGAATCCGATAGGGATTTTGCAAAAGGAAGGAAATTGGGGTCCCTAAAGCTTGAAAAGGGTTTGATTTTGGGCGTCTCATTGCTGAGACTAAATAGCTTTTGAAATTGCCTTTTGCTGAAATTGGTGGCTTAACCTCAAGCCGAAATTGGACTGTCTATGGTGGGACAGTGGGGACACAGGGAAGTGTGCGAATCTGAGAGCCCGTGCGCTCAGATTATACCAAAGAAGGGAAGGAATCTTGAAAACTCCCGTTATCAAGTCCTAAAAGGGATGGTGTCAGGATGCGCCAAAGAGGAACCTCAAGCTCTCGCTTTATGCCAGGATAGCTAGAAAATATTGTCAAAATGTTGAAAATTGTTGTTGATTCAAAATAATTGAAAATGATGCATATTGGTGTGAAAATATTCCCTCTTTTCTCCCTGAAGTATTAACTCCGACTGGGCTTAACTCCGTAGAATCAAGATTCGAATTCAAATTGCTTGTGATTGACTTTCTTTCAAGGAAGCTATCAATTTCCTTGATATGGACGGAAAAGAAAGTATTCTTGATATTGCGAGAGCTATTGGTGAAAGAATATTGATAAAAGAATTTCACAAAAGTAAAGATTCTTGATAGATTCGGCAGTCTGATATCCTGGGATTCTTTTCTCATGATGATCTTTCTGCACTCTTTTTTACAGAATTGGAGCTCTCTTGGATTTTTCGGGAATTACATCATCCTTCATTTTGGAGATGTCCTGACTTTTCTCTCTTTTTGGGAAGGGTACGTCACAAACTCATTCATCTCAGAGATGTTCCGATCTTTCTTTTCTCTCAGGGATTATCTTGACGATTATTTGCACATTGGTTGGGAAATCTCTTGATGATAGCAGAAATTAAATATCTTTTAGGGTTTGTCGGTAGGTCCATCACACTCGCCTTCATCTCGACGGTGATCTGGAATTTCCCTGGAAGGATCCATCACAAACTCCGTCATCTTAGAGATGATCCAAATCGTCTTTGGCCCCGAGGGTCGACTCGCATAATTCATCTTCATCTTGATGACAATTGAGAGATCCCTTTTGCAGATAGTTAATTGCAGCTTAGGTGATTAAGGAGATATGGAAATTGAGTAGATTTTTCTGTATCACCCAGGATATTTCGACTACTTTATTTTTCAAGAATGGTCTTTAAAAATGTGCCATTGACTGCGATCAATATCAATCACTCATGGCTTTGCAACAACATTGAATTCTCTTTACTGGCCATATCGAGGATTTATTCTTCATCCTTTTGGTTGGCCAATAGAAAGATTTTGAATTTTGAATCCTTTTTCGCGAAAAGCTTTGTCCTTTCAGAAGTAATACTGGGGGTATTCTGAAGTAATAATTTTGTGCAATAAAGATTTTTGAAATCAACAAATATTTAATGATAAATTGGCAAAATTTTTCTTGAAATCCTTTGTGAAAGCGAGCATTTGAGGCACCACGCAACACATCCATGACAGAAATTCTCTTCTCCTTTCCCCAAATGAGACGATTCAGAATTTGGAATTAGAAATTACTCCTCTCTTCCCTGAAGAGGAGGTGTTTGCAAAATGAACTTTCGAAGAGAAATTAAGCTTTCATCAAAACTTCCTAACATTAGGCTTCTCTTATGAAAAGGGGGCCGGAATTGGTGAGATTGGTAAATTGGTCATAAAGGAACGAGTTCATCACACTCTCTCTGAAAAGAGGGTCCTTCATGATGAAATGGCCTAGTCTGAAATTATGGGGCCACAAGGAAGGCAAGTCTCCGTCGAGTCTCTTCCTATAAAAAGGGTTCCTTGTATGAAATTTGGAATTTTGTTTTGCAAACGGTTCACAAAGACACGAGTCCCTTCAAACTCTCCTTGAAAAGGGGCTAAGTGAACGAATTGGATAGCATGCGAAAAGAGCGAGCTCCCTCGAACTCTCCCTATAAAAAGGGTCTCTTGCAAGAGAAAATGATTGAAATTGGGTATTGGGTGACTCAAAAGGGTCGAATTTTGGAAATTGGAATTTTGAAATTTGGGTTCTGAAATTTGGTATTTGAAATTGGAAGTTGGAAATCTGAAAATTGGGAATTTAAAAATTGGAAATTGGAAATTGATTGGCTAAAAAGATCGAAATTGTGAATTGGTTTACTGAGAATGACATGGGTTCTATAGGGATTCAGCCTAAGAACGACATTGGTTCTATTGAGAACGGCATTGGTTCCGCAGAGGTTTGACCTACGAACTCTCAATTCCATAGGAATTTATCCTAAGGATCATAGCTTAAGAAGGAATGATTCCAACTTGTGAGCTTTGAATGAACCAAGTGCTAAACTGGGTTTTTGAGGGAAGATTCGAATCGGAATTCAACTCTTCAAGGAAAACTAGATGAATTGGATTTTGAAAGAAAATTCGGGTCAGAACTCGGATCTTCTAGACCAACTTGCAGGGTAGTTTGAGTAGAAGTTCAAACTTGTAAAGGAAAGCTAAGCAAATTGGATTTGAAAGAAAATTCAAGTCGGAACTTGGATTTTTTAGACCAACTCTGAAGGAAAAGAAAACTCGAGTCGGAACCCGAATCTTCGAAGGAAAATCAGGTCCATTATAGAAGAAAAAAAATATGAGTCGGAACTCAAATCCTGAAGGAAAGGTAGATCAATTTGGAAGGAGAAGAAATTTGAGTCGGAACCCGAATCCCAAAGGAAACTAGATTTACTAGAAGGAAAGAAGATTCGAGTTGAAACTCGAATCCTGAAGGAAAACTAGACCGGTTGGAAGGAAAAGAAATTTGAGTCAGAACTCAAATTCTGAAGGAGAACTAGGTTAATTAGAAGGAAAGGAAATTTGAGTCGGAACTCGAATTCCAAAGGAAAACTAAACTGGTTAGAAGGAAAAGAAATTTGAGTCGGAACTCGAATTCCGAAGGAAAACTAAATCAGTGGACACCGAATTTTAAAGTGTACCAGTGTAAACACCGGATTTTGAAAATGTGCCAATACAAGCATTATGTTTTGAAAAATTACGAGTACGAATATCAGGTTTTGGAAGATTACCAGTACGAGCGCTGGATTTTGGAAAATTACCAATACGAGCACTGGATTTTGAAAGATTACCAGTACGAACACTAGATTTTAAATGGTTACCAGTACGAGCACTGGGTTTTAAATGGTTACCAGTACGAGCACTGGGTTTTGAAAGTTTATCAGCACGAACACTGGATTTTTGAAAAAATTACCAGCACGAACACTGGATTCTAAAGAATTACTAATTGATCTTGATGGAAGATTTTCAGTCTTCACCCTTATGGCAACTTGCACAACTGTCGGGGCCTCAGGATTTATCCCTTATCCTGAATGGAGAATTCGATGCAAATGCAAATCGATGCAGCTGAATGCAAATGAATGCATGCAAATGCAAATGAATGTAAATGGGTGCACATGTGTGCAAAATGAGAGATTTGTTTGATCCTGCCTGCATATAGAGTATTTGTAGATAAAAATGAAATTTTAAAAATGCCCCAGTATAGCTGGGAAAGAAAACTTGATTATTATTGAAAAAAATTTAAAAAAATTACAAAGAATAGGAAAGGATTCAAGTATAGAATTTTTTCAAATGTCGAGCATTGATGGGATCTGGCAATTCTATTCCGTCGGCATTGATGAGCAGATATGAATTGCGAGGTAGTGCTTCTTTGACAACATAAGGATCCTCCCAATTTGGCGACCACTTGCCACCTAGGCGGTGCCTGAGATAAGCTGTTGATCTGAGTACTAGATCATTGACTCGAAATTTTCTTTTAATGACAGATTTTGCATATTGTCTGGCTATCCTCTGGCGATAGGATTGAGCATGCTCTGCTGCTTTGAGCCTTTTTTCATCGAGCAAATCAAGTTGTACCAGTCGTTGTTGCTGATACTGATCAAGAGGTAATTCTAGAAGTGATGCAAATTTCAGAGCAGGTTTCTGAACATGTAGAGGCAGTACTACTTCGGTTCCGTAGACAAGTTCTGACGGAGTAGCATTAGTTGGAGTTCGAATGGTGGTTCTGTATGCCCATAGTGTGTCATGAATCTTTTCATGCCAGTCATGGCCTGTTTCCAAAGTTCACTCCAGGATTCGAATTAAAATTTTGTTGGTGGCCTCTGCCTGACCATTCCCTTGAGGGTAATAAGGAGCGGAAAAATGATGATGAATTCTGAACTTTGAGCAAAATGTTCTCATTCTTGAAATGAATGCCATTATCTGTCACAATATCATGTGGTATGCCGAAACGACATAAGATATTCTTGTGGATGAATGAGACCACATATCGACCTTCTATTGTGCTTAGAGTGACTGCTTCTACCCATTTAGTAAAATATTTTGTTGCGGCAAGAAAATAATTGTGACCATTGGAAGTTGAAGGAGTGATGGGGCCTATAACATCGAAAGCCCACATGGAAAATGGCCATGGCGAGACGACAGATTGCAAGTATGTCGCTGGCGCATGAATGGAAGGCGCATGCATCTGACATTGAACGCACTTCTTCACAAAATGATAGCAATCTTGCTGCATAATTCTCCAGTAGTATCCTGCTTGGATGATTTGTTTGACGAGAGTCTGATAGCCAACATGACCACCGCAAATGCCTTCGTGTGCTTCTTGCACAATGTGATCATCGCAAAAATTTTCCTCTCATAATATTCTCTCTCTTCCTTCTCTTTTCCTTTCTAACCTATTATTTTCCTCCTTTTTGAAGGGAGAAAGATAAAAGACAGAAAGAAAGAGAGAAGAGAAAAGAAGGAGAGGAACTCTTTTGCGGGCCTCACTTGACCTTAATTTAGAAATTTTTTGAAATAACTCGCCTCCGTTTTGAAATATTTGCGGGAAAACTGGGAGACGGGATCCGCTCGTCGGTACGAGGTTCGACCGTTCCTGGCGCCATTACCAGGGGTAATCGAACCAAGGGTCGAATTCATGCCTTTTGTTTTGCTAGGAAATTATCTAGGAATTTATCCTAAGTCTAAATGCACAATGAATCATGCTTGTGCAAAATGCAAGGATGTATGCTCTTTTCAAAGTGTTTTGGAAATCTCCAAGTGTTTCTAAGATGAATCTTATGATAGAGTGAAGAAATGATTTCTAACTTAGAATTTAAGATTTAAAATTCTAAGTCTTTAGAATAATCAAGAGCTTTGGGAAAATAAATCTGGATTTTGGAAAATGATTTTGAAGTTTTGAGATAAAAGGAATTTTCAAAGTCATAAATGGACTTTGAATCAGAATAGAAATGAAAATGAAATTGAATCAGAAGGAAAGATAGAATTGGGAAAATTGAGAAATGGAATTGATTTAAAAGTTGGATTTTCAAGATGAAATCCGAATCCAATATCTGGATTCTGAATAGAGTTCAAAGTTGAATTTTGAATTTAGGATCTGAAATGGAAACTTGATTTGAAATCTGGAATGAAATGGAATTGGTTTTAAGAATTGGAATTAAAGTAGAATTTGGATTTGGAATTTTGAATGGAATTGGATTTAAGATTTGGAATCCAAGAAGGTATTTAGATCTAAAATCTGAGATCCAAGATAGGGTTGGAAGATGGAGTTGGATCTGAAGTCTGAGATGCAAAGTAGAATTGGATTCTGAATCCTAAAATGGATTTGGATCTAAAGTCTGAGATCCAAAATAGAATTGGATTTTGGATCTCAGGATGGATTTTGGATCTGAATCTGAAATCCGAGGTGAATTGGGTTCTGGATCCTAAAGAATGGATTTTGGATCTTGAAATCTGAGATCCAAAGGGGAATTGGGTTCTGGATCCTAGAATGGATTTGGATCTGAAGTCTAAGATCCAAAGTAGAATAGATTCCTGGATCCTAGAATGGAATTCGGATCTGAAGTCTAAGATCCAAAGTAGAATTGGATTTATACTTGGAAATCTGGATCTAAGATTAGGATCTAACTTTGGTTTTGGGTTTTGAAAAGTCCAAATAGGACTTTTAAAGATGGATCTGGGTTTTGAAAACCCAGATTGAACTTGGGAAGGTTTGTATTTTGAGATTCAGAGTCAATCTCAACTTTGATTTAAAACTTGAAGAAAACTTGATTTTGAATCAGAAGATGAATCACAAACTTCAAAGTTAAATTGAACTTTGAAATTGAGTTTTGAATTGAGTTGGAAATTTGAAGTTTTGAATATAAAATGATTTTGGAATTTCAAAGTCAAATTGGACTTTGAAATTGAATTTTTGAATCATGAAATGAGATAGAATTGGATTTGAAAAAGATTTGATCTGAGAAATGAAGAAGAAGAATCACTTGGAATTTTGAAAAGGAAAATTTGAAAATATAATGCAATTCTATCCTATATGATGAATGAATTTGAATAAGTTTGAAATTGGATTTTAAAATCATATTTCATTCTTCAAATGAATTTAAATAGGATTAATGATATAATACACTCCTGACTATGGTCATTGAATGTATTATATAATAGTCATATCTAAGTTCAAATGAAGGATAAAATACCTTTTTGGGTGCTGTTATAGAATTTAAAATGAAATTAACCCTCAATATACCCTGACTATGGCCATTGGTATATATTTTGAGTTAATTTTAAGTTAAATTCTGATAAAAGAAGAAAACATTTTAGGAAAACATGATGAATTTTGAAAATGGATCTAGTGTGGATCCAGTGTTATTTTGTAAAAGATAAAAATGCTAAGTTTTGTCCACACCCTGACTATGGCCATTGATGTGGATCATCAACTTAGTATTTATTATCTCTTACGAAATGGTGCATGTGCCATTCGTGTTTCACCATTGTGAGAATTTTGAGAAATAAAGGCAAAAATGCATGAAAACAAACAATTCATGATATTTTATAATGCTCATTCATTCTATCTAAAACAGGAAATATAAATTCTTATCAAGTTATTACATCAATTAAAATGATAAAATCCTAATCTGAGAGAGAAAATCGATATTTCACACATCCCTGCAAGATAAGGTTTATATGGAAAAATACCAAGTATGGATAGAAATTCAGATGTTATGATAGTACTAATGTATCTGATATCACCTGAGTGTTAAATGAGAGAACATCAAAAGGAATGTACATATGATGCTTTATGAGGATGAGAATACATATATATACACATATACATATATATGGGTATTGGAGCACATATGCAATATACCATGCTACCAATAAAGTGGCTGCTATCATAGTGAATATTGTGCTGTGACAAAGGAAGTGCAAGTGAATACAGGTGCGGCTTAATGTGGGAATGTTATAAAGTACTGGTGAAAAGGGTACGGGGAGTGTGAAACATGTGCTTGGTGTTTGTAGCATGATGAAGGGTATGTACAGGAACACGAAGGTATGGCTAATGTATAAGTGCAATAAATATGTAATGAAGGAATATACAAGAGATATTAAGGGAATGTAAGTAGATAGACTTTCACAGAATGTCAAATGTTTTTGTGAAATTGCCTTGCTGATGCTACATTATGAATAACTATAACATTGAAAAAGCTATTATTACAATGGGGAAATCTAGCAAATGAAGCAGTATATAGGAAATGTAATGCCATAAATGAAGGTGCACATAGATAAGGAGACAAAAGTGTTTACTTATAATCAGACAAAATGAGTATACCTGTATATAATCACCAAGCCTTCTAAATAAAAGACCAAGCCAGAATTAAACAACTATGGTACTCATTCAAAATCATTAAGTTTTAACTAACCTCTGTTTAGCCCGCAGCCGCAGTTTAGTGTGGAGAGATGTAGCAATTAAGATGGCATGAATATGAATGTCGTCTCGGCCCACAGTATTTTCATAGACAAGTTTAACTACTGCTAATCCTTGTGATCATCATACTTACAAAAGGGATACCACTGCATTGTGATGGGCTGAAGTGGTTGTAGTAGGTGTTGACTCTATTAGATTCGGCTTTTGATGAGGTGCAGAGACCGATCATACACAGATTTCTGGACCCTGCGAGCTGAACCTTACGTAGATCTGTCTCCAGATCTAATTTTCCCATCTTAAAAATTCTCTGGAATGGCCATGCGAATGTGGGACTTCTAGGAGCTGCACCTAAATAAAATTCAAGTTTAGATAATGATGCCACAAAACCTCATACAGAGAGTCAGGTTCTCCAAGGATCAGAGCTTTCAGGGGGTAAGACTGACAAGTTTTTCATTTTAGGAAATGCAAAGTTATAGTCACTAATGCTGACAAGGAATAGATACCCATTTCATTATGCCATTCATAACCTAAATATCATATTGAATTACTGCAAAAGAATGACTTATTTCTTGAAAATTTTGCAACAATGGCTAACTTTATTTTCAAAATGGAATACTACTAGAACAGCCAACAAATGTAAGCAATGTATTTATTATAAAATATTTCCATATGATAACTGTTCTTTATGATCAGGATGAGAACCAGAATTCAGTAACCCATGTTGCAATCTTGGATGGTCGAAACTCCTACGATCGGCCTCCATGTCATAGGTAAAGCCTCAGTCTCTAGAGTCTTTGACAAACTTTCATTAAGTTTGAAATATCATTGCTCGGTATGGGATCTGATGCCTTGCTAACTCAAATGTAGGTACACGAATGACTGCTACGCAATGGAGTGAATGCAATGGGCAGATGTTCTGTAACACGCAAATTATGCAGGATTCCATAACAAACAGAGTTCTGACCCCTCCCTGGAAAATCCAATTAGGTTTTTATAACCCTATTTCAAAAATCAAAACCTAAAACGGGTTCTGACCCCTCCCTGGAAAATCCAATTTTCATTTAGCAGACAAGAACCTCCGAGATCTTCTTGATGGACGATCCAAATTTCCCTCTAAAAAATAGTGAATCTTTGTTAGAGCCTATTATTTTTCAGTACTTTCCTAGATTTTTCTAAGGAGCTTTGGTTCCTGCTAAAAAACAATTTTCTCAGACCCTTGGGAAAATCTCACTTTTTCCTTGTTAGGGTCTAGATCGGCCCTAATCCACTGTGTCCATTCAACCCATAGGCTGGATGTCAAAACTTTCAACAAAGAAGCTGTTTCTAACCCTTCCCTCTATCGTTCCCCAAAATTTGAGAATTTTTAGAGAAGTCTAGGTATTTTTCCCTGAATTACTTCTCTGTCTGTCAAATTCCAATGTCTGAGAATTTCAGAGATCTAGGTCTCTGATAATCTTCTGCTCTCTCCCAAACCATAAACCAAATTCTAAAACTATAAAAAGAGGAAATCTTCCTCTTTGTGTCAGAGACATTTTCCTAGAATTTTAGCCATTTTATTTTCTGCCTTATATTTTTCCCATAATTTTTTTTGAAACCTGTCTGTCTGTCCTAATCCTAGAGTTGCCGAATTCCGATCTGACTTGCCGGAGCTGTTCAGCTCTGGCCATAAATCAAAACCAGAATCTGTAAAAAGAAAATTTTTTGCCTAATTGTTTTCTGTCACCCCATAAAATTTGGAAAATTTTTATGGAAGTTTAGTATCCAAAACCCAATTTAGAATTAGCATTTTAGGAAAAATCTTGATTTTTAGGATTTTTAGTTATTTTCCATATTAAAAAATATCAAAAAAATAGATTTTCGAGCTTCATTTTGTTTTTAGGGTTAGTTTAGGTGTCCATACCAAATTTAACTCAATTCCAAGTTCATTTGTCTTGTGTGTTAGTTTATTTTTAAATTCAGAGGCGAAAATCAAGTTAAATTCGACAATTTGTGATATTTTTGCCATTTTAGGATTTTTATCTTGTGAATAAGCATATATAATCATATTAGGGTTAATTTCCATATCATTTTCATTTAAATTTCCCATTTTTACAAAATTTATTTCAGAAAACCCTGGTTTCAAAACCATAGTCTTGTTATTAGGGGCATTTTGGTTATTTTGACATAAATTTTGAAATTCCAAACTTAAATTTTCCAAATTTTCATGCATATCATCATTTTTCATCATATTGTGTTTGATTTTATTTCATTTGATTTTCAAATTTCCAAATTTTACAAAAATTCTTTCAGAAAACCTTGATTTCAAGGTCATCAGGGGCATTTTGGTCATTTTGACCCCAATTTCAAACTTCTAAGTTTATTTTCAAAATTTATTCCTTATTTATCATTTTTATATCAAAGGGGGTATGAATTTGGGTTTATATCTGAATAATATCCGATAATTTTCAATATCTTCGGATAAATTCAGAAAAACCTACATTTCTATGCTAACATGTTTTCTAGTTTTGCAGAAATATCCAGGAAGACAACTTTTATTTTCTTTTATTTCAATTCAATGTAATATCGTATGTAATAATTTGGAATAAGAGTTACTTTTCAACTTAGAATAGGACTACATTGCATATAGCTTAATTTCTGCAATTTCCAATATCCGATATATGATGCATATGCACATTTTCTCAAAATCACTATGGTTGACACGAATAGCACGTGCGCGAGCTCTTAGGGAGTTCATAAACTTGGTGGGATTTGTATTTATGGACATAGTCAGAATACGAAGAAAACCAAGATTTGTGATCTTCGTATTAGCCACATTCAACCTACACTCTTAGGCTAACTTCAAAAATGTACTGCATTTCTCAAAATTTCAAAAGGATTTTCCCAATTCCTCAATGAAATATCTTTTAAATCCATGTTCATTCATTCATTTCATTCAATTTGCATCATTTTCAAACTCTTTTCTCAATTCCATTTCAGAAAAATCGATTTTCCCAAAAATTTCCAAGTCTTTCTCAGGATTTGATTTTCTCAGAATTCTGAATTTTCAAATGAGATTTCAAGGTATTTCCCAAGTTCAAAATCATGATTTTCCAAGGTTTCCACATCCTCAATTACATTTTCAAATCCCAAAATCGATTTTCTCAAAAACTTTGAATTATTTCTGAAATTGATTTTCCTAGAATTCCCAAATCCTATTCAGAAATCGATTTCCTTAGAAAAAGCAATTCTAATCTCAAAAATCGATTTTCTCAGAGTTCCCATTTTCCTGAGAATCCATTTTCCATTTCAAAAATCATTTTCCAATGAACTTTCTAATTTTCTCAAGATTCTCAAATCCATTTCCTCAGAAAAGCATTCCAAAGCTCAAAATTGATTTTCTCAAAGTTCAAATTTTCTTGAGAATTCATTTTTCAATATAAATTTCTGATTTCCAATAAAATTCAAAGATTTTCCCAGGAAATCTATTTTCAAGCGCTTTCCCAATCATTTTTCAAGCACATCTCAATTTTCCAAAGCAAACATCACATTTCTCAAACTTGCATCTTTTCAAAATTCCATAGCACATGCCTGATTCTCTGTACATTTTAGAAAAATAGAGCATAATTTAGATAATTTAACTTAGTCAAAGCACACATTTGATCCTTGGTTCAATTACCCCTGGTAAAGGCGCCAGAAACGGTCGAACCTCGTACCGACAGGTGGATCCCATTCCATAGTATTTTCCCGCAAATTTTCAAAACGAAGGCGAGTAATTTTCAAAACCATTTTCAAAACTTTGGTCGAGTTTGACTGGCAGAATCGTTTCTCTCTCTCGCAAGTGGAGGGGGGAAATTTTGCGATGATAACAGCACTTTAGAAGCCTAAACTCTCTTCAAACCTGCAATACAAATGTTCTTAAGAACACCCCTACTTCCACTTTAGAAAGTTTGTAGAAAATTCAACCAATCAACAATAGACATTTTGTAGGAAGATTAAAAGACTAAGGCATTGAAAGCAACATGGGAGGAATGAAACCAACACAAGAAGCTTGCTACCTGCAACTTCTACTTAAAAAGAAGAAATGATAAACTATATAAGGAAAGAAGTTGTAGCTACAATCAGAAGAGAGAGACAACAATGATATTTGATCCAGGAGGATGGAACGAGCCAACATTTGGGGAGACATCCCCAACTTTTAACTTGGAGGTCAAGACCGATTTGTAGAGGGCGAGATTGATAGCAACAACACAGGACATTTTTGTTGTTCATATGTATGTATTGTCTTTCTATTATAAATAGGATCTGGATGTATGTGATCATTGCAAATTTTTTTCCTTTTGTTCCTTTTTAGGGGACGAAAGAGAAAAACTCTCGCAAGGTCTCACTTGACCTTTTGTAAAGATATTTTGAAATTACTCGCCTCCGTTTTGAAATTTGCAGGAAAATGAGGAGACAGGATTCACTCATCGATACGAGGTTCAACCATTTATGGCGCCTTTACCAGGGGTAATCGAACCAAAGATCAAATTTATGCGTTTGCTTTGCCTAA
The DNA here is from genome assembly GCF_984573655.1 of Nuphar pumila. NCBI lineage: Eukaryota > Viridiplantae > Streptophyta > Magnoliopsida > Nymphaeales > Nymphaeaceae > Nuphar > Nuphar pumila. The sequence goes on from NC_143260.1 coordinate 90,615,558, forward strand.
ATTTATCTAAGAAATCATTCTAAGTCCTAAAATGCACATTGAATGAGGCTTGTACTATGAATTTGAACTTAGAAATGTGTATGCCTTTTGAAAATGTTTCAAAAATCTAAATTTTCCAAGTGATTTTGAAATTAAATTCAAAGTTAAGTTTTGAAATTTGAGATCTCAATTGAGATAGAAAATTGAAATTAGAGTTTGATTTCTGAGTTGAGAATTGAATTCAAAAATCAAACTTAGAATTGCATTTGGAATTTTAGGATTTAGAAGTTCAAAAAGAGAATTCAAAAATTGATTTGGAGTAAAAATTGAGAATTGAAATGAAATTCCAAATTAAGAATTGAAGTTTTAGAATAAAAAATTTGAAATTGGATTTAAAAATAAAAATAGAATTTAAAACTAGGAATAAAGATTAGAATTCAATATGTGAAATTGAAATGAAATTCAAAATAAAAGTTTGAAAATGGAAAATAAAATCAACATTTGAAAATTGAAAATTGAAAATTGAAATTAAAACATGGAATTGAAAATGAAATTCAAAGTTTAATTTTAGAAATTTGAAAATGGAAAATTAGAATTGGAAATAAGAATTAAAAATTGGAAATTAAAAAATAACTTTGAATTTAAAAATAGAAATTATTTAAAAAATGACTTAGAAAATACTTTGAAATTGAAAATGTTTTGAATAATTTTGAAAAATGAAAAATAATGATGCAATTCTATGTTAAATGATGAATGTATTTAAAAAGAATTTATTTGAAATTGGAATTAAAATCAAATTTCATTCTTTAATAGAATTGAAACAAGATTAAATTTTAATATATTCATAACTATGGTCACAAACATATTCTAATTTAATCTTTATTTAAATTCCAATAAAGAATAAAATAAATTTTTGTGTCTTTATAGATTTAAAATATGATTAAATTTTCATATATTTATGACTATGGCCACAAATATACTTCAATTTAATCTTTATTTTAGATTCTAATAAAGAAAAAAAATATATTTAAAATATGATGATTTTTTAAATAAATTGTACTTTAATAAAGAATAATAATTCTAAGTATTATTCATATTTCAACTGTGACCGTAAATACAAACTTTACTTAGCATTATTTATCCTTTATTAAAGGGTGCACATGCCATTCGTGTTTCCCCATAGTGAATTAAAAATAAAAGAATAATAAATGCAATAATTAATTATGAGAAATTAAAACTAATCTATATACTCATTCATTCTAAACTAAGCATAAAGTAAATTTCTCATTAATTGAATTATTACAACCCTTAAATTGAATTAAAATAATTGGAAACAAAAAGAAATAAAAGAAAAAGTCCTTGGGTTTCTTCTTCCTTGCTTTAACCACCAACTCCAAGCTTGAGCCACCAAATGCCAAGGAGGAGAGTTTTCTTCTTTGGAAAATGAAATTCCACTAGAGGGGGGGTGAATAGTGAAATACGATAAAGATCGATAAAATAAAATAACCAGGCAATAAGGCACAACACATAAAACACAGAATTTATACTGGTTCGGTCAATATTCTAATTAATGATTTGAGATACATAAGTACTTCTTTACTTTAAATGAGTGTAAGTACAATGAGTGCTTTGAGATATTTATTTGTACATAGTCATGTCAAGTGTTTTCTTTATGTTGTGGTTTTCAAAGTCTTCAGAGAGAATGAGGACTACAAGAAAGTCGACATTCTTGAGGAGGATATTTAACAAGGATTTCTTACAGGAGGTATTTAATGCTATACAAAGAGAATGATGACTTCAAGTAAGTCGACATTCTATGGGTTTGTAAAAAGGTAACTAGAGTCTTTTCAAAACCTTTATTATATTTGTTTTCTTTGTGTAGCCGATTTTCATGTTTTGTCTTTTTCCTATATTTGAAAACATTTCTTTAAAGATGGTAACTAGGGTCTTTTCAAAACATATTATATTTGTTATGTAGCTGATTTCATGTTTTGTCTTTTTCCTATATTTAAAATCATTTCTTTAAATAAGGTAACTAGAGTCTTTTCAAAACATATTATATTTGTTTTTTTTTATGTAGCCGATTTCATGTTTTGTCTTTTTCCTACATTTCTTTTCATGTTGTCTTGTATATGATGTAAGGTACAATTATTACATCATGTCAAAATACCTTTTTCATAAAGGGTTGTAAGAAGGTACAATTATTAGTTTTCAAAAAGGAGCTTTTTGAAACTATCGTATACTTTTATGATATAGTTTTTATGAATGAGTATGAAATATGCAATATGCATGTTCCTGAAGGTTCTGTTACATATGACTCTAAAGAAGAAAAAAGTCTTCATCTTGAGGTAGCCGATCTCTTCAGTTGATCTTTAGGAATGCATGGCTCATCAAGCTTTTTCTTCAAGGAGTATGATTGCACTAGTTGTACTTGAACAGGAAGTCTCCATCCTTTTTGGGTGAGACATCCTTGCATCAAATACTCGTTAGATTTATGACAAAACATATTCAGTCATAATATAACATTTTTCAAGAGGACATATTATCATATCATATAAAATCAAATACGACAGTGTATCATATTATGTGACATCAAAATAGAGTTTCTCAACATTCTCCCCCTTTTTGATGATGACAAAATATGCTCCCCCTGTCAAAAAGACATTATGCATAGAAATAATAATATGATAAAATATTGAAAATTGTTTAAATAGAGTATTTCTCCAATAATGGAGACAGGTTTTCTCCCCCTTTGTCATAGACAAAAAGGAAGGGATTAGAGTAAGAGAGTTATTACAGACCAATAATAAATATTACAGTAAAAAAATAAGTTTATTCCGAAGGTGGAGTAGGATGTGTTCGGTTGACTTGATCCGACTGGAGGGTCCGTAGAGTTTGCTGCAACGAGGCTTGACGGCGAAGAATACGATCCTGAGAGCGCTGGACATCCATCAGAGCAGGGAAGTAATTGAAGGTGGATGTTGGATCTTCTTTATCAGAGCCGGGCATGTGCAGGGACCTTAGATTGAAGGTGGTAGCATCGAGGACCTGAGAGGGGTGGAGGATAACTTCGTTGTGAAGGGGTACTTTGAAGTATTTGAGAATGGGAGTTATGAAACACCCGAAAAGAAGAGGCTTGAATTTCTGATAATAAATAAAAATGTTGAAAAGAATGGAGGACCAGTTTATCGGAGTAGAGGAGAAAATGGCGTAGATAAGCTTGGGATAGATGTTGTGGAGAAGAATCTGGGCAAGTAATTGAGCATGAGGTTGGAGATTCCTCATGTGCCAGGGAAGTTGGTGGCAGTTGGTGCAGAGGAGAATTTTTTGAAGTACCAATCGTTCGATTGGTACTATGTTGTTGAGGTCTGTGGCGGTGGAAGGTAGGTTTAGAATTCTACCTAGGTCGGAAGCATCGAAAAACATCAGTTTTTTTCGGACTTTACTGGTGATTGTAGTTTGTTCATGATCAGTAGAAAAGTTTGTCGAACTAGTTCAGGATAATAGGCAGCTTGGGATGAAGATCCTAGTAGGTGTTTGAGCTCGGGGAGATAGTTGTCTAGGTCAAATAGCATGAAGTCTTCATAGTGAACTAATTTTCCTTCATGAATGGGTCGAGAACAAAGTAAGTTGTAGTCATGAAAAAGCTCTGGATACCTAAGATCTGCGGCAGTGATTGCAGAGTTTAAAGAGGAAGCCATTGCAAAAGGAAGTTGAGAGAGAAGGAGTTTGAAAGTATGTATGAAGATAGTGAGCTACGAGTGGTATTGGTGAGGAGTGAACCAATCGATTAAATAGAAGAGAGAAAATAATTGTGACAATAATTGAATGACAATGGAAGTGAATGATTTTTGGATTGTAGTTTGAATAAGGAAATTCGTGAGTTGTATGTTAAGGGGCTTGTGAATGACAAATCAAATCAATGGTGGAAGATAGTGTATCATATTGGTGTGTAAGTTAAGAAGGACATAGATTTGAACAAATATACTATAGGAGAGTGTATCGAGTAGTGAGAAATGTTATGAATGGAGTATGGAGTGACATATTGAAGAGAGTGAAGAAAATAATGGCCTAATAAAACAAACAACTTTTTCTACATGATATTACTTGATGTGGAAGCATTCCAAATTCGTGAAGAGTGATTTTGGAATAAGACAAACAAAGATAAGAGAGTGAGAGGCAATAATTTGTTATTTAATAAGTATATATTTTGATATGTGTGGAAAAAGAATGACTAGACATAAAGAAGGGTGATACGGATATGTGGTTTGAAAGATATGACATTTTTCAAAGAAAAGAATGCCTTAAAAATGTGTCATGATTAATGTGTCTTCACATTTGTATTGTTTTATGAGTATACGTAAAGATGAGAGGGATACACTTTGACTATGAATAGTGATGAGACAAAAAGATACTTATGAATGAAGAGTAATAATTGCTTGAAAAAAAAAATTTATGGATATGCGTGGAATGAGTGAGAGTAGTCATAGAGAAAAGTGAGATGACATATATGGATTTTCGAGTAGGATAAGAAGTAATAAAAAATCATGATTGATAGAAGACATAAAGTTATGATTGATATGAATTATTGTTTATTTGATAAACACATTTTTAAAGAAACTCGATTTGAGGAAGTTCATAGAGAATAGAGTTAAGTTTTAAAGGAGTCACAAACTCGGTTTGACAAGAATGGAAAATCAATTTGTATAAGAGAGAGAAAGAAAAAAATGATACAAAACGTACTAATGGGTGAAGTACAAATACTTTTTGTAAGAGATATAAAGCATGAAGAGATGATAATAGATAGTTTTTTTTAGGCTATGATATAACAGATGATATAGTAAAGTTTTACGTGAGATATAATAGAGTGTACGTAATCTATGATATATTAAATGATATAGTAATAATTTACGTGAGAACATAGCAACTAGATCTTTTAGAGAAAGGTAAAAGAATCAAAATAAACATTCGATTTTAACTAATAATTCGAAAAGCAAGAGTTCTCATAAACTAATATGTTTTCATGTTGAAGGTGAATCAATTTAATCGTAAGAGAAGTTTTCACAAAAGGACAAAAATAATAAAGGAGTTATGAGATGAGTGATGTGAACAATGTTATGATAGCTTTTAATATAATTAGTTTTTATGGATATGAGTGAAAGGAGATAGGACAAGAAGTCATAATGGATGTGTACTTGAAAAGATGACAAGTTGAAAGACATAAAGAATGTGTCTTATAAGAGTTTTAAAGTGTACGTGAATAGGGAAATCTAGTTTGACTAACAAAAATCGATAAGAAGAAAAAAACTTTTTAAAATAAGATTTTAACAAAACTTATAAGTATTATAATAAGTGTAATTTATAAGTCACTTAGTTTGCATATTCCTAGTTCTCTTCTAATTCGTGTAAAGTCTTCATGTTTCAATGGTTTAGTGAAAATGTATGCTAACTGTTGATTAGTGGGTATGAATTCCAGTTTAATTATTTTGCTTAAGACTTGTTCTCTTAAGAAGTGGTGTCTTATTTGAATGTGCTTAGTTCGTGAGTGTAGAATAGGATTCTTAGATAAGTTTATAGCACTAGTATTATCACAAAAGATAGTTGTATTTTCAAAATTTAAACCAAAATCTTTTAAGGTTTGTTTCATCCAGATAACTTGTGTACAGACTAGGCTAGCAGCAATATATTCGGCTTCAGTAGTTGATAAGGATACACAATTGTGTTTCTTACTGAACCATGATACAAGAGAGTGCCCTAGCATATGACATGTTCCACTTGTGCTTTTTCTGTCAGATTTACTTCCAGCAAAGTCAGCATCGCTGTATGAGATTAAATCAAATGTAGAGAATTTTGAATAGAATAATCCAAAATCAACTGTGTCTTTTAAATATCTCATTATTCTTTTTACAGCCTTAAGATGTGATTCTTTTGGATTTGACTGAAATCTAGCACACAAGCAAACACTGAACATAATATCTGAACGGCTAGCAGTTAAATAGAGAAGTGATCCTATCATACCTCTGTATACCTTTGTATCAACAGACTTACCATCTTCATCTTTGTCCAAAACAGTAGTAGTGCTCATAGGAGTAGATTTTGAAGCAGTTGAGTTCATGTTGAACCTCTTCAGAAGTTCACGAGCATACTTAGATTGATTGATGAAAACTCTATCCTTGGTTTGCTTAATATGCAGTCCAAGAAAGTAGGTGAGTTCTCCCATCATACTCATTTCAAATTCTTTCTGCATGGACTTAGAAAATTCTTCACAAAGAGTGTTGTTAGAAGATCCAAAGATGATATCGTTTACATATATTTGAACAATTAGGGTATGATTATTCACTATTTTTACAAATAATGTAGAGTCTGCTTTGCCTACAGAAAAACCAGTTTTTAACAAAAAGGTTTTAAGTCTATCATACCAAACACGAGGTGCTTGTTTTAAACCATACAAAGCACGTTTGAGTTTAAAAACATAATCTGGATATTGTTCATTTTCAAATCCTGGAGGTTGTTTTACATAAACTTCTTCATTTATAAAACCATTTAGAAAAGCACTTTTAACATCCATTTGATATAATTTGAAATCCATATAGCTTGCATATGCTAAAAACATTCTAATAGATTCAAGTCTAGCAACAGGAGCAAATGTTTCATCAAAATCAATACCTTCCTCCTGGTTGTATCCTTGAGCTACTAGTATTGCCTTATTTCTTATAACATTACCTGTTTCATCTAGCTTGTTTCTGAAGACCCATCTTGTCTCAATGATTGGATGGTCCTTTGGTCTTGGTACAAGATCCCAAACTTCATTCCTTTGGAATTGATTCAGTTCTTCAGTCATGGCTAGCATCCAGAACTCATCGATGATGGCTTCATCAATCTTCTTTGGTTCAAGTTGAGAAATGAATGTCATATTTGCAATCCGTTCTAGCTGAGCTCTAGTCTGAACCCCCTTTGTCAGTTCTCCCAAAATCTGCTTTTGAGGATGATCTTTGATATCGACAAATGTTCTTTGATGATCATCTTCATTAGACTTAGCTGTGTTATCTAAAAATAAATCTGTACTTTCAACATCATCATCGTTAGTTTGCTTATGAACAGATTGATCAATAGATTCACAGAAACTAACATGCATAGATTCTTCAATAGACTTAGAACACTTATTGAAAACCCTGTATGCTTTACTATGACTTGAATATCCTAAAAATATGCCTTCATTAGATTTAGCATCAAATTTATCTAGGCTATCTTTTGTGTTTAGGATAAAGCATTTACAACCAAAGACTTTGAAATAGTCTATTCTTGGAGTTCTGTCATAGAATAGTTCATAGGGAGTTTTATTTAATAAGGGTCTAATGAGAACTCTATTTGTTATGTAGCATGCAGTATTAACAACTTCTGCCCAAAAAGATTTAGCAAGATTATTGTGTTGGAGCATAGTTCTAGCAGATTCCTGAAGGGTTCTATTCTTTCTTTCTACTACACCATTTTGAGGTGCAGCTCTAGGAAAGGCAAAGTTATGAGAAATACCATGCAAGTTCTAAAATTTTTCAAAAAGCTCATTTTCAAATTCTCCTCCATGGTCACTACGGATTTTAACAATAGAACAAGATTTTTCATTTTGTAATTTTTTACATAAAATTTCAAATTGACAAAACGTATCACTTTTGTTTTTCAAAAATATCACCCAAGTAAATCTTGAGTAGTCATCTACAATGACAAAAACATATTTATTGTGATTATGACTAGCTATCCTAGAAGGACCAAAAAGATCCAGGTGGAGAAGCTCTAAAGGTCTTTTGCTTGAAATGATATTTTTTGATTTGAAAGATGATTTTGACAGTTTTCCTAATTGACATGCATCACAAAAATAATCCTTTTTAAAAGATATTTTGGGTAACCCACGTACTAACATATCTTTAGCTAATTTAGACATGTATTTAGAATTGACATGACCCATTCTCATGTGCCATAGATGTTGAGAGTCATTATTAGCTATGAGGCAATGTTCTGTGATGTTTTCTAGGTATAGTTCATATATATTATTTTTTCTTATACCTTTTAAGATAATATTTTCGTTGGTGTCTGCTATAAGACAAGCATTATGATTAAAGCTAACATTATAACCTGTATCACACATTTGACTAATACTTAGAAGGTTATGTTTTAAGCCTTTAACCAGGAGAACGTCTTTGATAAGAGGTTTATCTATATTTCCAATATTACAAATACCTATTATCAAACCTTTGTTGTTATCTCCAAAGGTGACGGTTCCTCCTTCCTTTTTATGAAGAACAGCAAAGAGGTCTGAATGTCCAGTCATGTGTTTTGAACATCCACTATCTAGAATCCATCTGTTCTTCTTATTTGGAGCCTGCAAATCATCAAGTAAAATTTCTTTTTGGTACCCAATCGGGTCCCTTTTTGTTAGACCTTGGAACCCATATCCATTTGGATTTGGGTTTGTCTACAACCTTAGAGGAGTTAGAAAAATTAACATTATAATACTTCTTATTTGGTTCAGACGAACTTTTCACAAAAGTGGTCTTTTGATTCATACAAGAAGGCTTGTTGAAATGAGAGTAGCCAATACCATTCTTGTAGAAGGAGACTTTTTGAGAAGATAGGAGTTTATCCAAGTTCTCTTTTCCTTTGGTAAACTTGAAAACCATTTTCATAAAATTTTCAGTTTTACTTTTTAATTCTGAAATTTCTACTTGCAGATTTTTAGTCTTGAAGCTAGTAGATAAGATTTCAGAAGTAATAAGAAGATTTCTCTTTTTCAACTCAGAGTTTTCACTACTGAGTTTTTCATTTTTCTGGGAAAGCTCTAAATTTTCATTTTTTAAAGTTTTATTTTTTAAGCTTAATTTTCTAGATTCTTCAAATAGTTCTTGAAAAGCATCTAGAAGTTCTTTAAAGGAAAAATCAGAAATTTTACTTACAGAGCTTCTGTTTGCCATGAAGCACATGTTTGCAGTTTCGGCTTCATCATCACTTGACTCTTCACTGGTGGATGGTTCTGAGTCATCCCATTGAGCATGCAGAGCCTTTTTCTTGAAGAACCTCTTCTTCGGTTCCTCGGTCTTGAACTTTCTTTTGAGAAGGGGACAATCACGCCTCAAGTGACCTGGCTTATTACACTGATAGCACATGGGATCTTCCTTAAGATCTTTTCTTTCCTTGTGCTTGTTTAGAAGCCGGTTCCTTCTCATGAAGTGCTGGAATTTTCTGGTTAGTAGCGCAATTTCAGATTCTTTATCTAAGTCTTCATTCTCAGATAGAGCTGGGAAGGCTAGAGTTTTCTTTATTGGTTGTTCTTCTTCCCTTCTTTCTTTCATGTGGACTTCATAGGTCATAAGATTGCCTATTAAGTTGTCCAAAGTAAGCTTAGATAAATCTTGAGCTTCTTCAATAGCTGTAGTCTTTTTCTCCCAATCAGTTGTGAGAGATCTCAAGATTTTCTTCACCTTTTCTGTCTGGGAATATGTTACACCCAGAGATTTCAGATCGTTGGTGATGTTGGTGAATCTGGTAAACATCTCTGTGATGGGTTCATCTTCATTCATTTTGAACAACTCATATTTTCTGACAAGAGATGAGATTTTGGCTTCTTTTACTTTGTTGGTTCCTTCATGAATAACCTCCAAAGAATGCCAAATATCATATGCAGATTCACATATAGATATTCTATTGAATTTGTTCTGATCAATGGCACAATATAAGGCATTCATAGCCTTTGCATTTAGGTTTGCCATTTTCTTTTCTTCATCAGACCATAAGTTATAGTCTGCGGATGGAGATGTGTATGGATGCTCAACAATTTTCCATACAGCAAAATCTATGGATTTGAAAAATATAGCCATTCTGCACTTCTAGTATCCATAGTTGGAGCCATTGAAGAAAGGAGGACGAGATGCGTGTTGACCTTCAATATCACGAGCATAAGAGGTAGATGCCATTTGTGCTGGAAGACTTGTTATGTCGTAACCAGCAAACCTGCTCTGATACCAAATGAAATTCCACTAGAGGGGGGGTGAATAGTGAAATACGATAAAGATCGATAAAATAAAATAATCAGGCAATAAGGTATAACACATAAAACACAGAATTTATACTGGTTCGGTCAATATTCTAATTAATGATTTGAGGTACATAAGTACTTCTTTACTTTAAATGAGTGTAAGTACAATGAGTGCTTTGAGATATTTATTTATACATAGTCATGTCAAGTGTTTTCTTTATGTTGTGGTTTTCAAAGTCTTCAGAGAGAATGAGGACTACAAGAAAGTCGACATTCTTGAGGAGGATATTTAACAAGGATTTCTTACAGGAGGTATTTAATGCTATACAAAAAGAATGATGACTTCTAGTAAGTCGACATTCTATGGGTTTGTAAAAAGGTAACTAGAGTCTTTTCAAAACCTTTATTATATTTGTTTTCTTTGTGTAGCCGATTTTCATGTTTTGTCTTTTTCCTATATTTGAAAACATTTCTTTAAAGATGGTAACTAGGGTCTTTTCAAAACATATTATATTTGTTATGTAGCCGATTTCATGTTTTGTCTTTTTCCTATATTTAAAATCATTTCTTTAAAGAAGGTAACTAGAGTCTTTTCAAAACATATTATATTTGTTTTTCTTTATGTAGCCGATTTCATGTTTTGTCTTTTTCCTACATTTCTTTTCATGTTGTCTTGTTTATGATGTAAGGTACAATTATTACATCATGTCAAATTACCTTTTTCATAAAGGGTTGTAAGAAGGTACAATTATTAGTTTTCAAAAAGGAGTTTTTTGAAACTATCGTATACTTTTATGATATAGTTTTTATGAATGAGTATGAAATATGCAATATGCATGTTCCTGAAGGTTCTGTTACATATGACTCTAAAGAAGAAAAAAGTCTTCATCTTGAGGTAGCCGATCTCTTCAGTTGATCTTTAGGAATGCATGGCTCATCAAACTTTTTCTTCAAGGAGTATGATTGCACTAGTTGTACTTGAACATGAAGTCTCCATCCTTTTTGGGTGAGATATCCTTGCATCAAATACTCGTTAGATTTATGGCAAAACATATTCAGTCATAATATAACATTTTTCAAGAGGACATATTATCATATCATATAAAATCAAATACGACAGTGTATCATATTATGTGACATCAAAACAGAGTTTCTCAACAGAAAACTCGTCACTCAAAGGAGAAAAAAAGGAAAGAGAGAGGAGGAGGGAAGAGAAAGAAAGAACTTTTTTTTTGTTCTCTCAATTTCTCAAACTCCAACTTGATGAGAAGAGAGACCCCCAAGGGGTCTATTTATAGTTTGAGAATGGGGTTGGTTTTTGCAAAACTTTAGATATGGGACTAAAAATTCTCAACAAAGAGAAGCCAAGCCCATGTGGGCATTTCTTTTTTTTATAAATGGGCAAAAATGCCTTTTTAGAAAACTTTTGACACATGGCACCCATCTTGCACATGGGTACCCATGTGGAAAAGGGGGGCACACATGGGGTTGGTGCCAACCCCATGTGGGTCTTTTTTCACTTTGTAAATGGGCAAAAATGGCCCTTTTGTCAAAAAGATGACATGTGGCACCCTCTTGCAAGAGGGTGCCCATGTGAGTCATTTTCAATTTTCTAAATGGGTAGAATGACATTTATTTAAAAAATTTGACACATGAAATCACCTTGTGGGTGATGCTCATGTGTGATTTTTAAAAGTAAAGGGTTTTTTAAAGGCACTTTGAAAAACGATTTTGATAAAAAAATGCCAAGTCATGCCTCTTATTTGAAAATGCTTTTTGATTTTTGAAAATTAAGAAAAGGGGAATGAAATATGAAAGTGAAAAGGGGAACTTTTGGAAATAATTGAACTTCATAATTCAATTTTTGATTTATAAAATCCGAATTGGGCAAAACTGGATCCAATTTTGAAATTTTGAGAATTTTTGCAAAACATTGATTTTGGTTTCTGAAATTTCAATGATTATCTTGAAAGTGGGGATAAAAATTGGATTTTGATTTTGAATTTAAAATCCCTAAATTGATTTTGAATAAAAATTAGATTTTAAAATTGGATCTGGATCCATTTTAACATTTCAAAATCTAAACTGAATTTTGAACTGAATCCAGGGTATTTTTTAAAGGAATTTTGAAATTCAAAGGTTTGTTTTTGGATTTGGGGATAAAAATTGGATTTTGATTTTAAATATGAAATCTCCAAATTGATTTTGAATAAAAATTGAATTTTAAAACTGTTGGATCCATTTTGACATTTCGAAATCCAAACTGAATTTTGAACTGGATCCAGAGTATTTTTCAAAAGAATTTTACAAAATGGTGGGTTTGAATTTGAAAATCCAAAGATTGATTTTGAAATTAGAATAAAAATTTGAGTTTTGAAAAGGATTTGGATCCGAAGTTTTGAAAAAGATTGGATCTGAATCTTGATCTAAAGAAAATTTGGTTCGAAATGGGAATCAAACCCTGAATATGGATTTATGAAAAATTGAAAAATAGAAAAAGCCTCGAATTTATAATAAAATTGGTATTTTGATTTTGGATCTTGGATCCAATTCCTAAGAATGAAATTGAATCTTGGGTCTGAATCAGAAATCAAGAAATGAAATTGCATCTCAGATGTTAAATTAATCTGAGTTCAAAAATTTGATTGAATCGAACTTATGAACGGATCAGAAGGTGGATCCAGACTGAAATAGATCCAAAGTTGTTTAATTGGATCCTGGATATCTGATGAGATATTCCAGGTTCAAAGAATGAAATCTGACTCTGGATATGGATTTCTGAACGAATCAAATAAAAAATCCAGGTCTGAGAAGAAATTAGATATCAAATCCAACATTGGATCCAATATCTGAATTGAAATGGATCGGATCTCAGATATTGATGAAATATTTGGTGAAAGAATGGATCTGAGTTTGAATTTTGGGTTTGTCCCAGTTCAGAAATTGTTGAAAACAATGTCCCAGATAATTTTATTTTTTTGGGTCTTTGCCCTGTAGGGGCAGAAACATGATACTAGACTGGTCTGAACTAATTTAAGTTGGACTGGCTCAGAATGAACTGATTCAGAATCCAGTTATACTCATATGAACTAATTTTGGAGCTGAATCACTAGCTCAACCAGCTGGAGTCAGCTCAATTTAGACTGTGTCGAGCTCAAATGAGCTAAAAATGAGCTAAAAATGAGCTCAAATGGGTTGAAACGAAGGTCCGAGTGTGAAAAAGTGACTTTGAACTGAAACTAAGTTACTCAAACTCATGGTGAATTTATATTGAACTCACTGGGATGGGATCTACTGGATTTGACTAACTTGGGGACAGTTTGGTTAAGATTTGAGCTAAAGTGAGCTTATTTGGCCTGAAATAAGCTAAATTAGGTGAAATGGTCAGAAATGATCAGGATTTGCTCATCGTGAGCTCAAAGGAGTTAGAAATGACGGTCATTCTAACTTTTCTGAACCCACGATGAGTTTGGTTAAACCTAACTGACGAGAAGTCTAAGGGTGACCTAAGAGTAAAATGGTAATTTTATTGATTGAAAGGGGGTAAACTGGTCTCTAAACTGGGATAAACCTAGGGGTGAGACTCGATACTGCCCTGTAGGAGACTGGAATCTATGAAATGAAGATATCTGGAATGGACTTGTAAAATTTGGGGTGTTTACCATGTATCCCTAGTAAAAACTAAATTTGTTGATCCATATGGGTATATGAGAAATATGAGTTAGGTAAGAGATATATCAATATTTATCACATAGGAGGGTTAAGAGGCATAATTAAGAGTATTAATAAGAGAATTTTGGACATAGGACCATACAAAATGCCAACCCAAGGGTCATTTTGGTATATTTTATGTTGCAATGTCCACCCAAGAAAAATTTGGTCATTATAAAGGAGAAAAAATATCTCCTCTAGATGTGGAATAGTCAACGGGGTCCAACTTGAATTTGAATTTGACCCAGCCCTATAAATAAGTGTTCCATCTTGTTTCAAAGCATATAATAAGAAAATCCACGAAAGGTTCTTACCTTTTTGGCCTACTATTGTCATTAGTCGGATAGGTCTCATTCTTAGGAAGGAGGACACTCCTTGGATTTTGAAGAAGTGGTTTCCAATTTAGCACTTTACTCAGCCCAAATCCCTCACTTGCTTCCCTATATCAAGACTCTATTTTGCATGTATGATTTAGATTTTAGGGGTTTTGTATTTTAATTCCAAATTTTGTAATCTATTTACTGAATGCATGCTAAATCTATTTTATTTCTTATATATGATCTAAATTTTAGGAGTCTTGCATTTTAATCCATATTTTTGTTATTTATTGAGTGAATGCATTTTAAATCTGATTTTTTTTTCATATAAGATTTACTCTAGGGGTTTTGAATTTTAATTCTTAACTATGTAATTATTCAATGAATATATGATAAATCTGTGTTTTTTTTTCTTATATATGATTTATATTTTAGTATTTTTGCATTTTAATTGCCAATTTTGTAATATATTTAGTGAATGCATGCTACATCTATTTTGTTTCTTATATATGATTTAGAAATTGGGGTTTTATATTTTAATTCCTAATTTTGTTATCTATTTAGTGAATGCTTACTAAATATATTTTTTTTCTTATATATGATTCATATTTTAGGGGTTTTGCATTTTAATCTATATTTTTATTATTTGTTGAGTGAATGCATGTTAAATCTAATTTTTTTTATATGATTTAGATTTTAGGGGTTTTTTATTTTAATTCTTTATTGTGTAATTTATTCAATTCGAAACACGAGGGATAAGGTATATAATGAGGTTTATGACAAGTTGGATACCAAAGAGGGCGAGAAGGATATTTATAGGCTTGCAAAGATGAGAGATAGGAAATCGAGGGATCTGGGTATGGTTAGATGTATCAAAGATGAAACGTAGAGGGTTTTAGTCAAAGATGAGGAGATTAAGGAGAGATGAAAAGATTATTTTGATAAGCTATTTAATGGAAGTCATGCTCAGGATCTTGGAGACTTCTCCATTTCTTTTCATGAGATGAATCGTGACTTCATGCGCAAGATTCAAAAGAAAGAAATTGCAGAGGCTTTGAAGAAAATGAAATCAAGAAGGGTAGTTGGCCCAGATGGTATACCTATCGAGGCTTGGAAATGCTTGAGAGAGAAAGGTTTAGAATGGCTGACAAATCTTTTTAACAAGATTTGGCGAACAAATAAGATGCCTAATGAGTGAAGGAAGAGTACTTTGGTGCCTCTATATAAGAATAAGGGTGATATACAAGATTGCACAAACTATCGTGGTATAAAACTCATGAGTCATACTATGAAACTTTGGGAGAGGGTGATTGAGTGTAGGTTGAGGAAGGTTGTCATGATATCGGAGAATCAATTTGGTTTTATGCCTGAAAGATCAACTATGGAAGCTATACATCTTCTTAGACAACTTATTGAGAGAAATAGAGAGAGGAACAAAGATTTGCATATGGTTTTTATTGATTTGGAGAAGACATATGATAGAGTACCTAAGGACGTTCTCTGGTGGACAATGATGAAGAAAAGTGTTTCTCTCAAGTACATTAGTATAATTAAAGATATGTATGAAGGAGTAGTAACCAATGTCAGCACTTGTGGAGGGGTGACAACCAATTTTCCCATAACGGTTGGGTCACATCAAGGATCTGCTTTAAGCCCTTTCCTATTTGCTATAGTGATGGATGAGCTTACAAGAACAATTCAAGAAAATGTGTCGTGGTGTATGTTGTTTGCTGATGATATTGTTTTGATTGATGAGTCTAGAGTTGGGGTTAATGCTAAGTTAGAATTATGGAGACAGACATTGGAAGCAAGAGGTTTTAAGTTGAGTAAGAGTAAGACACAATATATGGAATGTCGGTTTAGTAAGCAACGAAGTAGTGATGGGAGGGTAGTGAAGCTTGGTGAGCAAGAAATACCGGTGGATGATTGTTTCAAATACTTGGGATCTATCATTCAAAAGTATGGAGAAATTGATGAAGATGTAAATCATAGGATAAAGGTTGGGTGGATGAAATGGAAAAGTGCAACTGGAGTCTTATGCGATCGTAGAATGCCATTGCGGTTGAAGGGAAAGTTTTATAAGATGACTATTAGACCCGCTTTACTATATGGTATGGAATGTTGGGCTGCCAAGAGACATCATATTCAAAAATGAGTGTAGCTGAGATGTGTATGCTTAGATGGATGTGTGGAAATACAATAAAAGATAAGATTCAGAACGAGGAGATACGTAAGATGGTAGGCGTTGCACCCATTGAAAATAAGATGAGAGAGAATCATTTACGATGGTTTGGACATATTCGGCGAAGGCCTAATCATGCTTCAATTAGAAGGATGGAGAAATGGGAAAATATATTAGTTAAAAGAGGTCGAGGTAGGCCTAGGAAGACTTTGATGGAGATGATAGGAAAGGATATGAATGCTTTGAACCTCACCGAGGATATGGCATTGGATAGAAATGATTGTAGGAGAAGGATTCATGTGGAAGACCCAGAATGATTTTCTTTTTTGGTTCATATCGCCGACCCCAATTGTTTTGGGATGAAGGCGTAGTTGTTGTGTAATTTATTCAATGAATGTATGTTGAATTTATAGTTTTTTTTCTTATATATGATTTAGATTTTAGGGGTTTTGTATTTTAATTGCTAATTTTTTAATATATTCAATGAATTATATATCATTTAAAATTTAACTTATTATTAAATTTTTAACAGATGCAAAATCCTAGTCTGGTATCATCACAAGCATCAATGCATGAATTCAAAACACATGTTGAGTCATTAGGTATTTGCTATGTTATATTGACAATACAATGTTGTTTATGGTAACTAACAAATTATCAATGAATATTTTTTCAATGCAGTAGCTAGGAGGACAAGAGGGCATATCTGAGCTTTAGCTACTATAGGCCTTCGTTTGGGACAAAAGCCTAAAACTCGAGAAAAATACAAAAACCTACAAAGATGCAAACGTTAGGGCTATCAAAACTTTAAAAAATACGTAAAATGAACGAAATCTGAATTAAAATAACTCAAATCTCACCTCAAGCTTAGGTAGCCATTTCTACGTTCGATGAGCGTTGGAGCAATATATATTCAAATCAAGTTAAATATGTGATTCAAAAAGTGGTTTCATCTTGGATCACATCTATTCTTTTGCATTTTTTTAATTTTTGCTAAAAAACCCTATCAATTCAAGGGAACAAATGATAAATGTTGTGAATATACAATGGCTCACCCATGGGCCTAACAGGTAGGCCGTGGGTTTTGTATTAAACTCTGACCCAACCAAACTGGGCCTAGACCCGACCCCTTTTTGGTCAATGGCTTGGGCTTGACTACGCCTGTCCTATCAATGGCCTGGTCAAGCCCATCCACTAAATGGGCAGGGCTGGTCTAGCCCACCCATTGTCCAGCCCTAGTTACAATTAGGCTTAATCATCGAGCAAATCATAAGATTTAATTTTCAAGATGGCAAAAAAAATACAGGTCAAAATTCACAAAAATGATGATGTTGCCATAGCTTCAAACTGTTTCATGTCATCTATATTATGTTCTAAATTATTGAATGGTCATGAAAGCGTGATAAATGTGAAGTTGATTAGTGCATTCACCAGGAACAAGGACAAAGATTAGCATGACAATAATGTTAAATATAGCAAATGTTATGGATGTGATCTACATGTGTTTTGTTGAGTAGAAAACTTGTTTTGAATCATGTAATTATGACAAATAATTAGGTTTTTAGGTTTTTAAAGGGGTCCAAAAATCAATGGCCAACAATGTGTCAATATTTCATAACTGAAAAGATCACATTTTTTACATGAGAAAAGCAAGATCCAAGGCTTGATCCTTAGCAAACAAATCATGTTGTCTATGTGCATAGATTGAGTTGATACAACTTGCACCTATGATTTCTAGCTCATTAGTTCCATACCTTCATTAGTAGCAAATATTTGGTGCTAGATTCTAGTACAAGTCTTGGATTTTAAATTTGACGGTCCAAATTCAAATGAATGAAATAATCCAGAAGTATTGAAGGGTTTAAAAGAAAGGCAAGACTTATTTTACTTAAGAGGCACTCCACGAATATGATGTTATTTTTATGTCCTAGTCTTACATCTAAGGAGTGATATCTTATCACACATTCTTTGTATATGCTAATTCTTCCAATCAATATGATTGTCATATTTTTCTTTCAAAAAAGAAAAAAGAATATTCATTGAGAATGATTTTAAGAATGAAGGAAAACAGCACCACTACAGGAATCATGAGTGGACAATGGGGTGGTTGTGAGTGTGCTAAGATGAAGGTGCCAGATCAAACCCCATTGGCAAATGGGTGTTTCCCTAGCTTTCAGAGGTGGGCCACGTAAGGCAAGGCGGTTTTGGGGCCCACCCAAGAATTTTAAAAAATGAGTGCATTGTACGACAAATATAACATGTTTTCCCAAATGCCCTAAAATTTCTCAATTCTGCCCGCTATCTAAAATCGCAAATAAAAAACTTTTTAGGACCTTTTTACACTTCGCACAAACGAACTTCATGAATTTTGCATGATATATCATTCTGCCCATCAGCGAAGACAAAACCTCACTTAAATGTATATTCACACATATTTTTTGTGATCCTCAAGAAGTACAAAAAAAATTATGTTATTTATGTGGTCTTTTCTGTCAATTGTAAAATGGAAAATACCTTAATAAAATTGCATATTTTATACCAAAGTTGTGAAAAACCATGCAAACCTTCTTTCTCCTTTCTTTAATTGCCACTTATATATATGTTTGCATATAATTTTTTGTAGTCTTTATGAAACGTGCAAAAACAAGTTTTGTGAACCTCTTTATGATCATAACTTCGCAAATACCTTAGTAAAATCATAAATTTTATACCAAAGTCATTGAATACCATGCAAACATCCTTTCTTTAACCCTTATTTAAATGTATATTCACTTTGTTTTTTAAAGTCCTCATGAAGCACAGAAATATAACTTATACGAACCTCGTTTAATCTTAACTTCGTAAATAACAGAATAAAATCATATATTTTATAAGATCACATATCTAATTATGCGGAGAGATGCAAATATGTTACTAATAACAGAGTAAAATCATATATTTTATAAGAAGATCACATATTTTTTATTATTTGTTGTGGAAATTCCCAAAAAATACAACACTTGGTTATTGTTTGCAATAATTATTTGCAAAGTTCCTTAAAATCATAAATCCATAATTTTTTGTTATAATTCAACATAAATTTTACAATTCAACATACATTTCTTGTTATAATTCAATAGACATTTATAATTCAACATACATTTTCTATTATAATTTAGCAAACATTTACATTTACATTTACATTTAAATTTAAAACTATATACAATTCGCATGTAATATTCAAAACTACATACATTCATTGTCATCACACATTTAAACTATTATAGGTATTCAAAGTTAAACTATGAAATAAAAATTCAATTACAATTGCATTTAAAGACATTTACAAAACATTGTTTACTTAATTACAATGATTTACAATTACAAAACATTGTTCACTTTTGTAGATGCCTCAGGCATGCTCGTAGCTCCTCGTTGACCCTAGTATGCTTATCACTAAGCTCAATTTGATTTTGTAAATTGCACTCCTTTGAGATAAGCATATCCTTCAGCATGCGAATTTTGGCCTATACAAGAGCCAACTCTGCATCTACTCTACTTGCGGTCCTTCTGTGCTTTAGACTCATCAACCCACATCCCTCCTCCTCCTCCTCAATGGCCCTCTTTCTGGAGGGACTGCCTAAAAAACATTGGGATTGAGTAGCTATATTCTGGTCATCATCGACAAGTACCATAAAGGACAAGTTGATGTCTATGCCATCATCACGTCAGTCTTTAAGTTCAGAGAAGAATATGATGGGATAATCCTTTGTCCTATCCTTTATTGCCAGTGAGATGATTTTCACTACAAGAAAAAATACCTTTACTAGTACATCTCATTTGACATGCCTGTAAAAAAATAATTTTCACTGGCGCTATTTCGCCTAGCACTAATAAAAATAGGAGTTATACTGGCACTAAATATACTGCACTAGTATAATACATTTTTTTTGGCACACATAAAAAGTGTGTCAATATAATTAATTTTTACTAGCCAAAAGATTTTTTACTGGTGCACATAAAAAATATGCTAGTAAAATGATCACATTTTAAATAAAAAATATCCATTTTCACTATTTCATGGTCCCTCTCTCTCTCTCTCGTTCTTACCCTTTTCCCATTCAACCTTGAACACACCATCTCCCCTCTCACTGGCGTGACTTCTAGAGACCACTCTGGCTACCGTCCGACAATATTTGACAACTTCGGCAACCATCAATATACCCAGAGCCATCTCTACTCGTGTCTTCTTCTCTTTCCCCTCTCGTTCTCTCTTTTTACTTGCTGCTGCCGATGATGCCAGGCCTTCTCCATTGACCCTATGCATCTGTCACTGCTCATCCTCTCTTCTATTGGAAAACACCAAGCCCTTATCATCTCTTGCCCTATCACCTCAGTCTCCCCCCTTCTCCCTTGCACACAGGTAACCCCTCTCTCTCTTCCTTTGTATTAGAGTTCTTGCAGTTTTTTTTACATGTATTATGGTTTCTTGCAATGATTTTTTTTGTAACACATATTAGTGTTTTTGCAACATGTATTATGGTTTCTTTGGGTACACAATAATTTTTTTGGATTTATGTGAATATTTTTTTTTCATTTGAATTTTTTATTTTTGTTGTGGTCCTGATTAGCATGAGTTTGATTATTCTTTTTTACCATTCGGTTTTATGGTTTAATGGTCCTTTTTGTTATTCATTATAGAATTTCTATGGTTTAATTAAATGTTTTAGGTTTTATGCATGTTTGTTAGAGTAAAGCATTTCTTTTTTATCATGTTGATGTTTTCTTGTGATTTTTATTTTTATTGAGTGGGTGGCAGATGATTCTTTTCACATTGTTATCACTAGTAGGGATTTTAGCAGGTGAAATCTATGATGTGGTTGATCCAAAAAATTGTTTGTATTTTTAGGTGAAAAATAAGATTTTTTTCCAATTAGGCTATGATGTGGTTGATCCAAAAAATTGAGTTCTTGCAAGAGTTATTGGCAGGTTAATCAAATCAAAATTTGTCTCTTAAGAGGACTAAAAACATACAACTTCTTGATTCTATCAGATCTTTATGTATGCTGTGTTTTTTTTTGCAGTTTGATATTCAAGATTTTTTTATTGGTAATCAGTCGACAAGTAAAGTGGTACGATTTGATGCAGTGGCCCTTGAATTTATGTGAATTGTGCATTTTTAGTTCTTAACTTAAGATCATTCATTTTTAGGATTTTGTGCTAGTGGTTGTGCCAAGGTTTCCAGGCTAAGAAGCAAAAGTGGGAAACAATATGGAAAGCAAAAGTGAGAAGCAATGCATTTTAAAATGTATAGGAAGCAGGAAGCGAGGAATAAAAAATAATATAAGAACTGAATAGGAATCGAAATGCAATGCAAATAAAAACTAAAATAAAAGTGATTATTCTTAAATTTCATAATTTTTTAGTGTAAAAAATAAAATTTTAACAAAATCTAAAAATGATGATTAACAATTTAGAGAAAGCACATAGAAGTAAGTGAGAAGTATGAGAAAAAACACATAAAAACATGAAAAGTAGAGTGAGAAAACATAAGAAGAATAGATGAAGTGTGTGGAAAGAATACGAGAAGCGTGGGAGAATCAAGATTCCCATCAAGTTTCAGAAGCGAAGAGTATCACACTTATAAAGCGAGTTTCCAGGAAACATGCTTTCCATCTATCTAAAAACCTTTTGGTAACTCTGAATTGTGCTACCATTGCATATTCTGACACTTCTTTAATTGCGGAGCCAACTGTAAACACTCATTCCTTGTCATAGCTATTAAAAGGCTGGCTTTGTTATGCATAATACAATTATATCAAGTCCATATTGATCATGAGTGTGACCTATGTTATTGGTTTGCTGAATGAATGCACAAAAATACAACATTTTATTGATGGATATCTTATCAACCAGAATCATGTAAAACTGCATTTCAATTTTTTACCCTATGCCTTTGTTTTGTTGGCTTCATTGTTTCTTCACAAAGTTGTAATCTGGATGATCTACTCCTTAGTCGGTTGAACTGTTTAGTTTATTTTGCTTTAAGCACAAAATTACAATTTGGATGTCAATGGGATGCTTTTGCTCATTGTCAAACCACTATAAATGTGCATTGCACCTTGGTATTGGTGTTTCTTTTGGGGGAAGAGAAGATAGATTCTTTTCAACAATATCTTTCAGCTCATTTAGAGTCGGTGCATGCCTGGTGTTCTTAATCTAAAGAGTACTATAGTCTTCGTAGCCCTGTTTATAGATAAACACCTAACATGTGATTGAAATATCTTCATCGATATGCACTCAATATGCAACAATTTCAACACTAGCAGATGCTATGGGTATGAACCCCTTTGAGACACTCTTTTTAATTGCCATATTGCAACAAACAAATTCATAATTTCTTACAATAACAAAACGAGAAATATAAGTAAACAGGCAGGCAACAGAGACAATACATAGGCCATTGTCGTTTCAGAGTATGAACTTCCCAAAAGTTTATGATGTATTATATGTGCAAATCACCCCATATTTATGGATCTCCTTAAGGATTTGTTACTTAAAAGAAGATCCACACAGATCTATGTGAACTTCGTGCTATATATGTGAATTGATTTGTGAAGTTTCTATAAGATTCAGTTATAAGAAGTTCACATATTAAGTTATGCAAACTTTGTGCTATATATGCGAATTTAGTGGAATATTTATAAAGTTTCGACAGATTTTAGTTACAGAAAGTTTGCAGATATGGTTATGTGAACTTCATACTATATATGCAAAGTTAGTTTATGAAGTTTAAACATGTTTCAGTTATAGGAAGTTCGTAGATTAGTTATGCGAACTGCATACTATATATGTGAGTTTAGTGAACTATTTGTGAAGTTTTGTCAGGTTTCAATTACAGAAAGTTCACAGATATGGTTATGCGGCTTTTGTGAAGTACGTAAAAAAAAGTGTGAATATACCTTTTACTGAGACTTTGCAATACCTAAAAGTGTATCAATATATCACACAAACTTTAGGAGGTTTGCTCATGTGGAGGGTAAAAAGGTCTTTTTAAAGCAAAAAAATTGTAAATTTGGACATTGATGCAGACCAAGATCTAGGTGAGCTCGATTTTGTTCCAAAAGTTTGAACCATGCAGATGGATCCCAGCCAAGCCGATCTGGATCCGTCAGCTGAAGTCCAAATAATGCCCCCACCTTAGCCATGCATCCACCTCATCATCCAAGTGGAATACACATGGGGCATCCCCTCTAGAAGCTACTCTTGACTAGTGGGCCCCTCCCAAATGGCACCAATCAAAGAGGCCTTCAAGGTCTTTAAAAACACATGACCATTGGGCTTCCCTCCTTTATGGCCTTGGAGTCCCAGAGCCTCTTAAATTAGTGTCGCTCATTAGTGATTTTACTTAGTGTTTAGACTAGTGGAGTATTTGATTTTATTTCACTTTAATTTATGTAATTATGTAGGAGCTCCTTTGAGCTATAAAAGGGGCTCAACTTGGTGTAGTAGAGGACATGAAAAAAATAAAATAATTTATGAAGTTTCTCTCTCTCTCTCTTTTAAAATCATCTCCTTCTATAGGGACGTCTCTCTTCCATTCTTCACCTTTCCCCTTGGCCCCCATGCCTTCTTCACCTTTTTCTTCATCTCCTAGGCCCTCGTCTACTCAAGGCTTCTCTGCCAAGAGCCACCCTCACTTCTAGTAGGCCGACCAACTCTATTGACCAAGCTGCAACCCAGTCCACTACTTGTGTGGTGCGTTCAAACCAACTGATGATCTTGCGTTCACCTTGACTAGCCTTTTGCTCTAACATATTGCAGACCTTACCTAGATATGTTTCTCCTTTAGCCTAACCTTGGTGAGTTAGCTCAACCTTGTCCTAATCTTAAACCTACCTTAGCACATTCCTCAAACCATTAAACCCTACACGTAGCCTAGATTCTGCTCTACTATTAATTGCATAAATAAACCTAACTTGCAAACCACTTATTTCCGTGCCCCAAACTCATTGGGGACTGAGATTTTAACTGTAGCTTGTCTAACCTGTCCTAAGACTACCCATAAAAAATCATGAATTTACTGAACTCCAATAGAGAGAAACAAGTTTTCTACTAGAACTTGTCAGACCCAAAACTCAGTTCAACCAGTCCTTCCCCTGTTTTGTCTCTCCTTATTTCAAACTCATTTCTCCCCAACTAGAATGAGTTAGTCTCTTATGTTTGGTCAGAACCTTCCTCAACTTGTCCCTAGTGTCCCCAACAATTTTTAGATTTTTCTCACATTCAATTTGGGAGAAATAATTTTTTTCCTGAAACCTGTCTGTCCCAAAAAAAAACTGTTTTGATGCATGTCCCTATTCTGACTCCCTTGTTCTCTTGACCAGTTCTCCTAACGCAGACAAATTTTTACCCTACCTTTTGGAGAGAGTTTCCCTCAACCTCTCTAGAATACTTCCACCAAGTATCATAATTTTTAGTATACCCATTTCGACGAGTTGAATTTTCTATGAAAATTGGTTGGTCTTAAACAAAACCAATCCTTGTTCGACCTACCCAACCTAACCTATACCTAGGCTCAACCCAGACTTAACCTGGGCCCAATTGAAACACAACAGACATCTGGCAAATTTCATAAATTATAGGGCATTTTCGGAAAACATGCTATTTTTTCGTACAATATGGTCATTTTCTATAGTTTAAACCCAATTTTGACTTGGATCCGATGGTTACCTAGAATTTGTTTGAAACCAACACTGCCCGACCACGCAGGTTTTGGATCCAAATCAGATTTGGATATTGGCTTCCCATATCCCATTAAGTCTAATTAAACTGGACCTAGGCAAGAAAGATTGGATATATAGAGTATCATTATCTCAATGGAATCTTCTAGCTGATCTGATTTATTAAAAAATGAAAAGAAGTAAATAGTAGAAACAACTAAATAGTAAATAATGACACTGAATGTAGCAGTTTTGCTTACTCATGTTTGTGAAAAAAGGACAACTAATTGAGATGTTATAGAAACTTTGTTCCCATAGTAAAGCATAGCCCCTCATCTAGTAAGACTCGAGCCAAACCAGTGGGTCCAGATTCATGTTGATCTTAATTAGGAATAGTTACCTAAGTTGGACCTGGATCATGGTCCATATAAGCTGGGTTAGATGAGCCTACAAGATCCATCCTCATCCTACTGTTGATTTGATCAGAGTCATCTGAATTGGGTACACTCAAACTAGCAAAGAGATCATATGGACCTAATCCCACAAGTTCATGAGACCATTCTAGTGGGTGTTCAACTCCAATTTCATGTTTCTTTAATTGAGCTAATTAACCCCCTCTACCTATTGATAGAGTTTACCAATATGGTAAACTTATAACACCTGGGTCCATGCATTAATAAGTTTTGGTCCTAGAATTGATAACAAAGATTATAACTTTGATATAATAGTCAACCCAGATTGGATTCCATAAAACCTAGCTTGAATCTTAGGGCATGTTTATAAGTGAGAAAGATGTAGGAAAAGTGGAGGAGGAAAGAAAAAAACTATAGATTTTTAGACCGTTCTCCAGACGAGAGAATTTCTTTTAAAAAGTTTTTCCTAAAAAGTGCAGTTTTTATAGAAAATATTTCTGGTGGAGAAAATATTAATTTATAATCTCCACTACCCATCTCACAAAGAGTGTTGTGTGTTCTCCACCGAAGACGCAGGGTTTGCTACAGTGCGTGTTCGGGGGTCCGAATGAGCGCCACATATATAAACATATGGGGCTCGTATCCCCGTGTGTGTCGGCATCAGTTAGCGTCGGAGTTCAGTGCAGTTAAAAAGACTTAAGTACCCTTTCCCACCATTCCTGCCATGAAATGATGGTTCGAGAAAAGGATAAAAATGTCCTCTATCCAGAAAAGGGAGGATGATCTTAACTCTTCAAAAAGTCCAAACGTTTCATTTTCGCCGTAAGCAGTAAACTTATATGCTGCCAACGGATCACCCTTTGACAACGCACCATCTGCTGTAACATGAGCTCCCTTTGACGACGCACCCTTTGTCGTTGTCTGTTGTCGTCGGAGCACCCTTTGTCGTTGTCTGCTGTCGTCGGAGCACCATTTGTCGTCATCTGCTATCGTTGGAGCACCCTTTGTTGTCGTCTATTGTCGCTAGAGCACCTTTTGTCATCGTCTGCTCGTGAGAAATAGTTGAACTACCAGATGAATCGACATTCTGTCTATTGTTCATCATGATACCATGGTGCAATTGTCGAACTGAGTAGACAGAGAATAGTGATTTACATCAGAGATAACGGTGGTAGCATCGAACTGAATAGACAGAGAACAACGATTTACAACAGAGATCAAATCGGATAGTAGCGATTTATAGTAGAGATCAGATTAGAGAGTAGCGATTTACAATAGAAATCACATCAGATAGTAGCGATTTATAGTATAAATCAGATTAGAGAGTAGCAATTTATAATAGAGATCAGATCAGAGAGTAGCGATTTATAGTAGAAATCAAATCAGAGAGTAGTGATTTACAGTAGAGATCAAATCCGATAGCAACGATTTACAGTAGAAATTAGATCAGAGAGTAGCGATTTACAATAGAAATCAGATAAGAGAGTAGCGATTTACAGTAGAGATTAGATCAGAGAGTAACGATTTACAATAGAAATCAGATAAGAGAGTAGCAATTTATAGTAGAAATCAAATCAGAGAGTAGCGATTTACAGTGAAAATCAGATCAGAGAGTAGCGATTTACAATAGAGATCAGATAAGAGATCAGGGTTTTATAGTAGAAATCGGATCAAAGAGTAGCAATTTACAGTAGAAATCAGATCTGGTCTTTGTTGTAAATCGTTACTCTCTGATCTGATTTCTACTATAAATCGCTACTCTCTGATATGATTTATACTATAAATCGATACTCTCTGATTTGATTTATACTGTAAATCATTACTCTCTAATTTGATTTCTATTATAAATTGCTACTTTCTGATTTGATTTCTACTGTAAATCGATACTCTCTGATCTGATCTCTATAAATCGCTACTCTCTGATCTGATTTCTATTGTAAATCGCTACTCTCTGATATGATTTTTACTGTAAATCACTACTCTCTGATCTGATCTCTAGTGTAAATCGTTACTCTCTTATGTGATTTCTATTGTAAATCGCTACTCCCTTATCTGATTTCTATTGTAAATCGTTACTCTCTTATCTGATCTCTGTTGTAAATCACTATTCTCTATCTACTCAGTTCGAGGCTGCCACCATTATGTCTGTTGTAAATCACTATTCTCTGTCTACTCAGTTTGACACTTGCACACTGGTATCATGATGAACAATAGACAAAATGTCGATTCCTTTGATAGTTTAACTATTTCTCACGAGCAGACGATGATAAAAGGTATTCTGGCGGCAATAAATGATGACAAAGGGTGCTCCGGCGGCAACAGACTACGGCAAAGGGTGTTCTACCGACAACAGACGATGGTAAAGAGTGCGTTGTCAAAGGAAACTTCTGTTACAGCAGATGGTGTATTGTTAAAGGGTGATCTAAAATGTTTAAGGTAAAATATTGTAAGAAGCTCCCGTTACGGAAAAAGAGTTTACTACTTAGGGCAAAAATATAATGTTTGGACTTTAAAGAGTTAAGATCATCCTCCCTTTTCTGAATAGAGAATATTTTTGTCCTTTTCTAAAATCAACGTTTGTTTCATGGCAAGAATGGTGAGAATGGAAAGAAACGGTACATAAGTTTTTGCAACCGCACCGGACTCTGATGCTAACGGATACCGACACACACAGGGTTACGAACCCCACGTGCTTATATATGTGGTGCTCATTCGGACCCCCGAACATGGAATGTTTGCTAAAGTGCATCTTCGAGGGGGGAACATATAACCTACTTCGCACAAACACCCGTCATCTCACCATCACCACCACCACGCACTCTCCACACAATTTCAGAGGCTTCTGATAAGGGGGAAGAGTCCTAAAAACGAAGAAGAAGAAAAAAGCAATCATCCATTAGCAGCACAATTTTGGAGGTGTCTGATGGAGAGATCATCGAACAGATCGACGATCTGGTCGTGAACCAAGACTGATTTCATGTTGGTGGTGGTTCGTTGAGGGCGGAGGAGGAAAGCAACAACCATGGATCTGATCCTCTTGTGACGGAGACCCACCCTGTGAGCGATAGTCCTCCTAACGACTCACTGCAATATCAGGATAATCAAGAGCAGAATCCAGAAATACTTGAGACGGACAGTCTGTGATCAAGCCGCGGACCCTGCTGCTCATGACGGGACTCTGAAAAGTGAAACCCCATGACCAAGCGTCTCTGATGAAAATGAAAGGTGGCCAAGATGATCAGATATCTGAGGTCCCACTGAAAGAAACTTCTGATGAGCAGACTACTCCCACCGTCAATATCAATTTGTCGGGATCATCAGAAGGCAACAACCACCAAAACCCTCTTGTGACCGAAATAGAGCTGGGGAGGTTATATGTCCCCCCCCCCCCCGGAACACGCTCTGTAGCTACAGTGCGTGTTGGGGGGAGAAGACGCAACACCCTCTCGAAATAGAAGGCGGCCATCACGACCAGAATTGCCAGGATTCTCTTTCATCAGAAACCAATGACACTCGGGAAAAGAGAATACGATTGGAGAGTTGGGAGGGGAAGGATTTGGAGGCAATGTGGGAGCACCGGGAGCTGCCACAGCCACAGTCACAGCCACCGCCATCCCTCTCTCTCTCTCTCTCTCTCTCTCTCTCTCTCTCTCATTTTTCTAACATTTTTTTATTTTATTTTTCTCACGCACATAAACAAGTGAATTTTCTATTTAGAAATATCATATCAGAACTTCTCATGGGCAAAATTTTATTTTCCTATGTGATTTTTTCTTGCTTTCAAACGGGCCCTTAATGAATACGGTTGGAATTATAGGATCCCAATAATGTACCAATGAGGTCTGGTTCACAAAATTTCAAACTAAACCCGGATCTGATCACCAGAACTCCAATTAAGATCTGCTAAATTTTAACACAAAAGTATAAACAAATTTAGGTTTGTCTGAGTCTTGCTTATGCTAACGGCATCTGATATGGTATTACATAAGCTGGGTCTAGTCAGACCCTGATCGGACCAAGGACTGGCACCTCAAAGCTGGATCCTGGTGCATGCCGACCTGGGTCTAGTGCAGGTCCAACCCAGTTGACAGCCCTAAACTACTGAGAACGCCTAGAAAAGGATTCAACAGAAAAATCATCATCGAACCCTTCTGATAATGGGAAATAAAAGTAAAGACAAATTATGGAAGGAAATCATTCGTGAAAATATCGTATCCTATTATTTCCAAAAACAAGAAAATCATATATGGAAGGCTAATATTTGAAATTTCCTAAAAAGACATTACCTAAACAATATAAATAGAAGCCAACCTTTCTGCACCCATGTACTCAAGAACTCCACTCAGTGAAGAAAAGAGAAGAAGAAGAAGAAAATGGCCAAGATTTTGGTTGTCACCTTTTTTGTATATTTCCTTCTATTCGCAAGTGAGTAGAGGAAGATTCCTTAATTTTTCCCTTTACCATCTTCCTTTACATGTGTTAAAGTTACACCAGTCCTATGTCACACGGACACTTCAGTTTATTCTTGTGTCGTATTCCCTTATCTAATACTTCCCATGGTCAATTTCGCAAAGCTGTCCTGTCCAGTGTTCTTATGGTTGTGTCCATATCACGTAGCACCGGACAAAAGCTTCTTAGCCAGCTTTTTATAACCAAATTTAGTATAGCTTTGCATGTCACACTTGTTAGCTAATTTTTATCACTTTTTAAGTTAATGTATGGTTTGCACGTCTATGACCTACTTACATGAGCTGTAGTCTTTTTCTTTTGCTCCTACGCACAAAGTCATGAATTCTGATGGATTTTGACAAAAACAAATCAGTCACTATCACAACTACTGGCGACATTTTGAAAATATCCTGATTTTATCATGATATTCTAAAAGATGCTATTATACCAAAAATATGCAATATTTTGTCATTTTTAAATATTGTGTTGGTATCATGCTATTAATGCCAAGACCAACTTTTTCGGAGTTCTAATACTTGTCATCTATATTTTCTTAAAAAAAAGTAGTAGTCGCGCGTGTGTATATATATATATATATATATATATATATATATATATATATATATATATATATATATATTGTGTGTTTGTGGATAGTGGGAAGCTACCCCCATTGTATCCCTAACAGATGGTACCAGATTGCTTGTTTTTTTGAAAATTTTGACCTTATGTGTTCAGCATGATTGGTATAGTAGAAATTGACACTTGGATCATTTGATTATGATATGTGGATAGGTTTTTATAAGGTTAAAAATCAACGGTCTACAATTTTTATAAATTTTTTAGGCTTCATGATCCAAGTGTCAAATTCTAGTAAATCAATCATGTTGAACACATCTTTAAGGTCAGAGTTTCAAAAAAACACCAAAAAAAATTCTTAGTGGGTAGGGTTGTTACATTTTTTATCTGGTAGGTTTCCATCTCTCTCTCTCTCTCTCTCTCTCTCTCTCTCTATATATATATATATATATATATATATATACTGATATTTGATATTTTTCAGAAATCTTTCCAAGAAAAATAGTTTCTTCAACATGATATTTCACTAGTACGAGATTTGTGATTTTCATTCAGAAAAATAGGAAATGAGATTTATGAAAATGAAAGTAACTGATGACTGTATTTTTTTATGCAAAAATTGGTCTATATGTTTTTATTACTTTTGATAAGGCTTAAAAAAAAGAAAAACAGAAAAAAGAAAAAACTTATATGAATGGCTTCGATAAAATTACTTTGTTTATAAATTTTATTTCTTACGTTATTTTCCAATATTCTTTAATGCAACAATTTTTTCTTAAACATCGTGATATTTTCCCTGCCGAGAAATTTTAAAAATACCATACCCATGATATTATTTTTTTATTTTTGTTCTTATTTTGTGGTTTATTTAGGTTGCCTGGGAGCAGAGACGCAGCAAGACCAGTCGGTGTGCTGCACCAACCCTTACAATGGTTGCCACCAAGGGAACGGAGGCGATGAGGGGCGCTGCAACTCGTACTGTTCAGCAAGAGGGTGCAGGGGTGGCGAGTGCAAGAGCTGGGGCCACCCCGCAGGCCAATGCCATTGCTACTGCTGAGCTTTTCATCAAGCATTTGGAGGATCACAAACATCAATCATGCATGCATGCTTAATTTTGTTATATCTACATATATGCTCCAAAGGCTCATTGGACGCTTTGAAAGCAACTGCAATAAGAGTGACTCTGTTTGATGAAATTGAAATTTGAACCATATGATGGATGATCTGGTGACGTGGTTTTTTTTTTTTTTATGACGAGGAACCCTGGCCGAAGTGAGGAAAACCCCTGGTGGGGCCCCACGACCACCCTGGCCCACCTTTGAAAGCTACTGACACACCCATGCACTAGTTGGTTTGATCGGCTGCTTTCATGGGGTGTGTGTGTGTGGATGTATTGATGGAATAATATTGTGGATTATACTCTGTGGATTCCAAACACCTAGCTGGAATTCGAAGGGGATGTGTTCCGCATGATCAAAATAGTTACGGATCAATCCTTTGATGATATTTTTTCAACATAAAATATGATTTTTCAAGGTGAAAATTCGGTACTTTGTAGGTCATTGATGCATCAACTCATAAAAAGTCTGATGCATATATCGGAAAAGATGATTCAGTCTTTGCTATACCGAATATGTAGATCACATCTAAAGGGTCAGACATGCAAAAAAAGAGAAAAATATGTGTTTTCGGTAACATATATATAAGGTCAGTAGAATATGAGAACTGAAAATATAAGAACTTTTGTGTGAATTAGGCATTTGCAGTATCTTTTTTACAAATATAACCATGTAGATGTGTTGAACATGGTTTATTTGCTAGAAATACACTGTTGGATCATATTCTCTTCTATGAAAAGACATGATCTTTGGATGCTAGAATATTTATGAAAATTTCAGTCATGGATTTTCAAGCATATCATCATCAGATGTACTGTTGGTCTCCATAAAACCAGTTAGCAGATCATATCTGTATAGTTAGATTTAAGAAAAAACAAAGAGACCTATGAAAATCTCGGTTCACACAAAAGTTCTCATATTCTAGTTCTCCTGTGTGAGTGTGTGAGTGTGTGTGTGTGTGAGAGAGAGAGAGAGAGAGAGAGAGAGAGACTTCTGAGCATGTGCACATACTCATTTTTTTCAAATCAACTACGTGAAAGATTTACAATCAACTGAGACTGCAAATCTGCTTAGGTTTGAAGGACTGTTCTGGACACATCTTAATGTTGGGTTTTTATTTCCCAGAATACGTGGAATCTGAGGATGAAATTTTTACATGTGTCAGACTACATATGGTAAAAATTATGAAATTTTCTTCCCTACCTGTAATTCCTAGAATTCCATGCAAGTTCTAATTTTTTTTTTTTGCATTTTACAGAAAATAGGTTTTGTCATATTTCTGAGTAATGCCGATTCTTCAAATTTTTGTGATTTATTGATAGTGAATTTTGAGACAAAGTTTATGACGTATGAAAACTAAAATATATTAAAAAAATGATAAAAATTTTAGATTTTATTACTGTTTGATTAGTGCACAGAGACTATGTTACGACAATGAAGTCGTACATGATACTTCAAGTACAAGGTTTTGATGATGAGCAAGTGAAATCAACTGCATTTCAGCTAAGGCAATGAAGAAATTGAAGAATTTGATGAAGAATCTTTGAAGACTAGTGTGCAAATGTTAAATTCATTAAAAGTCTTAGATTCTTGTAAGAGCCTTACTTAGAGTGCATATTTAGCTTGCATTTTAACTAAAAATTATTTAGAAAAACTTTTCTAAAAAAACCCTTCATGAAAATCTTTTTAGAAAACTCTTTTCTTAAATTTTCGTGTTTATTAGTCGACTAATAGACTCACCAGTTGACTAATCCTTTCGCGCCATATTTTCTAAAAAGTCATTTTTGTCAAATTAGTCGACCGAAGGTATTATCAGTCGACTGGACAGAATGTCTGTTTTCTGAAAAATTTTAGCAGCAGTCGACTAATGACTTTATCAGTCGACTGGACAGAACATGTGTTTTCTGAAAATTTAGCAACAGTCGACTAATGCTTTTATCATTCGATCGGACAGAATGTATGTTTTTTCAGAAGATTTTAGCAGCAATCGACTGAAAGGTTTTTCAGTCTACTGATGATATTATCAGTCGACTAATTTTATCTCCAGTTGACTAAGTTTCAAAAGTTCAGATTTTCAAATGGCTCGATAAACAGATCAGTCGACCGACGATAATTGTCAGTCTACTAATAACTAACTATTAGTCGACTAACTACTGTTCCAGTCGACTAATTTTGTCATTTTTCCTTAAACTTCAAAAAGGCGTGTCTTTTCATTTTTCAAACGTTTTGATCGTTCAAAATGGACTGTTTTGACACCCTTTCATACTCTCAACGTATGGAAACTTTCAACTATAAATATGAGTGCATTTTACACTCAAAAGCACTTCAATTCAATCAATTTGAATTAATTACTCTTTGCTTTTCACTCATATTCATTTTCTCACTCACGTGATATTTTTCACTTTAGTTTTTCACTCAAATTCCTTTGAGAGATAGTGAATTCGTGAGTAGAGTATTCCAACAACCTCAAAAGCCAATTGCATCTCATTTGCATTCAAAAGAAGGGCTCATAGGTTGTATTGTAAGTTGTTACTTGTTTTAATTTTCTGTAAAAGGAAGGACTCCTGGGTTTAAAGGAGTTGTTTGCTTTCAGTAGGTGTGTTACTGAAAGTGGGACCGGATTTGGTTTGTATGATCTTGTAGTTACACAAGGTTGATAGTGAAAATCTTAAGCGGATTTTGCTTGGGGACTGGATGTAGGTCGGGAAAGACCGAACCAGGATAAATTATTGTGTTCTTTGTGTGTTTGCTTTGTAAATTGCAAAATCCATCAAAATTCCACAAAATATTTTTAAAAGCACTATTCACCCCCCTCTAGTGCTCGTTGCCTCGATCCTACTGCACTTTCATTTGGTATCAGAGCAGGTTTGTTATTATTTTGATTTGATCATCATCTAGCATGGCAACTACAACATCTCAGCACAAAGAAGGATGCTCATTTGTTCGTCCTCCTCTCTTTGACGGAACAAACTATGGATACTGGAAAGTGAGAATGACAATATTCTTGCAATCCATGGATCTCGATATTTGGAGAGTTGTTTCAGATAAATACCAAACTCCATCAACTGATTTCAGTCGATGGACCGATGAAGAAAAGAAGATTGTTTCACTTAATGTCAATGCAATGAATGCATTGTATTGTGTCGTTGACAATGTAGAGTTTAATCGCATCTCTCAATGCTCTATAGCAAATGAAATCTAACATACTCTTCTCGTGACTCACGAAGGTACGTCAAAGGTAAAGGAATCTAAAATTGCTTCTTTAGTTCATAAATTTGAATTATTTAAAATGAAGCAAAATGAATCTATATCGGACATGGTAACAAGAATGATTGATATAACTAACACTCTGAAATCCCTTGGAAAAGAATATTCACAAGTGGATTTAGTCAGAAAGATCCTAAGGTGTTTAACTCCTGAATGGGAGAGAAAAATCACAGTTATTGAAGAAGCAAATGATCTTAACACTCTCACTCTTGAAGATTTGGTTGGTAACCTAATGGCATATGAAGTCCAACTTCAAGACAGACAAGAAGAAGAACCCAAGAAGAAATCTCTTGCTTTTAAGGCTACTTCTGTCTCTGAAAATTTAGAAAAAGATGAAGATAAATATATTGCCCTCATTACAAGACAATTCAGAAGATTCATCAAAAAGGGAAGATTTCAAAGAAAGCTAAAGAAAGCAGATTCTTCCAATCCAAATGAAGTCAAGTGTTTTAATTGCAAAAAGGCTGGACATATCAAGAAAGATTGTCCTCTTCTCAAAATGAAGCCCAAGGACCAATTCAAGAAGAAAAAGGCATTTCAAGCATGTTGGGATGATAGTGACTCCTCTTCCGATGAAGAATCAAATGAAGAAGTCGCTAACATGTGCTTTGTAGCACAAGAAGATTCAGTAAGTCAATTTGAATATGATGATTTATTAGAAGCATTTAATGACTTATATGCTAAATTTAAGAGTCTAAGTTCTAAAAACAAAGAGTTAAAAACTGAAAATTCAACTCTTGACTCTCAAAACAAAGTGTTACTTCAAGAGATAGAAGATCTCAAGAAGGAAAACTCTTGTCAAGCATTTGAGATAAAAGAAATTGGAATTAGAACCAATCTCTTACAAAAATAAATAACGAGTCTAAAAGAAAAATCAAATGATCTTCTTTCTATAGTGACCAAATTCATAAATGGTCAAGAGAATCTAGAAAGACTTCTTGGTTCTCAAATATGCTCGGTTAATAAAACCAGATTGGGATATAGCTTCTCTCATACTCAAAATAGACCAAACTATGTGGTGAAGAATCAAAG
This sequence comes from Nuphar pumila, assembly GCF_984573655.1. Classification (NCBI taxonomy): domain Eukaryota; kingdom Viridiplantae; phylum Streptophyta; class Magnoliopsida; order Nymphaeales; family Nymphaeaceae; genus Nuphar; species Nuphar pumila. The sequence continues at coordinate 90,651,331 of NC_143260.1, forward strand.
ACAATATTCTCAATCATTTGTTCATAGAACTAAATTTTCTAGTTCTAATAGAAATGCATCTAATCATGGAACTTATAATGCTTATAAGCCTAGACATGATTATTCTAGAAATGCTAAATCTTTTTATAAAAAGAATATTTATTATCAAAGGAAACCAAAATCCAAATGGATATGGGTTCCTAAGACTAACTCTCATGGACCCAAAAATAGAAAGGGGTCAAATGCTTTGTCTTCTAATTTTGTTGTAGGTACACAAAATAAGGAGCAAATGGATATTGGACAGCAGTTGTTCCAAACATATGACTGGAAGGCCGGAGTTATTTTCCACCCTCCAAAATAAGGATGGAGGAACCGTCACCTTTGGTGACAATAACAAGGGAAAAGTAATAGGTATTGGTAATATTGGTAATCCAAAATTTCCCTTGATAGAAAATGTTCTTTTAGTAGATGGTTTAATGCATAATTTATTATCTATTAGTCAATTATGTGATAAAGGTTTTCATGTTTCTTTTGAACATGATTTATGATTAATTTCTGATTTTCAATCTAAAAAGATCATTTTTAAAGGTAAAAAAAGGAACAATGTGTATGAACTATATCTAGATGAGTTACCCACTTTTAATGAAAAATGTCTTATTATTTCAAATAAAATTCAATGGTTATGGCACAAGAGACTTGGACATGTTAACTTTAAAATTATTTCCAAGTTATCCAAGAAAGATCTTGTTAGAGGCCTACCTAGAATACCATATAAGAAAAAAGATCACTTATGTGATGCTTGCCAAAGGGGTAAACAAATCAAGAGTTCTTTTAAAGCAAAAGATATAGTTTCAACAAAACGTCTTCTTGAACTTTTACATTTAGATCTATTTGGACCATCTAGAATTCAAAGTTTGAATGGTAGCAAGTATGCTTTTGTTATAGTAGATGATTATTCATGGTTTACATGGGTAATTTTTCTAAAAAGCAAAAATGATGCTTTTTCGGAATTTTCTAAACTTTGTAGAAGAATTACAAATGAAAAATCTACATCTATAATTAAAATTCATAGTGATCATGGTGGTGAATTTGAAAATGAATTTTTTCTAAAGTATTGTGATTTACATGGTATATCCCACAACTTTGCTTTTCCTAGAGCGGCTCCACAAAATGGAGTTGTTGAAAGAAAGAATAGAACTTTGCAAGAATGTGCTAGAACCATGCTTCAAGATAAAAATTTACCAAAATACTTTTGGGTTGAAGCAATAAATACAACATGTTATGTTTTAAACCATGTTCTTATTCGACCAATCTTACATAAAACATGTTTTGAATTGTATTATGATCGTATACCAAAGATCTCATATTTCAAAATTTTTGGTGGTAAATGTTTCTTGTTAAATACCAAAGATAATCTTGATAAGTTTGATTCAAAATAAGATGAATCAATATTTCTTGGCTATTCCTCTAGAAGTAAAGCTTATCGTATTTTTAATAAAAGAACATCTTGCATTGAAGAATCTTTACATGTAGCATTTGATGAGAATTGTGAGCAGGTTATACCTCTAAGCGAAGGAGAAGAAGTTATACTTCAAGAAGAACCCTTGATAGAGAGTACTTCTCAAGAAAATATTCCTCTTCAACCGGTTTGGAAAGAAGTTCCTAATCATCCACATGAACAAGTAATTGGAGAAATAAAGAGTGGTGTCCAAACTAGAAGGCAATTAGAAAAATATATTGCAAATGTTGCTTTCATATCTAAAATAAAACCAAAGAATATCAATGAGGCTTGTGATGATGAATTTTGGCTTTTGCTCATGTCTGAAGAACTTAACCAATTTACTAGGAATGATGTTTGGGATCTAGTTGATAGACCAAAGGATCATCCAGTAATTAGAACAAGATGGGTCTTCCAAAATAAGCTGAATGAAAATGGTGAAGTCATTCGAAACAAAGCAAGGCTAGTAGCACAAGGCTATAATCAAGAATAAGGCATAGATTTTGATGAAACCTATGCACCAGTGGCTCGATTAGAGTCAATTCGAATGATGCTTGCTTTTGCTAGTTACATGAACTTCAAGTTATATCAAATTGATGTTAAGAGTGCATTCTTAAATGGACACATCAATGAAGAAGTTTATGTAGAGCAACCTCCAGGCTTTGAAAATAAGAAATATCGAGAAAAAGTCTACAAATTAAAAAGAGCTTTGTATGGACTTAAACAAGCACCAAGAGCGTGGTATGAAAGACTATGAAATTTTCTAGAACAATCTGGTTTTTCCATTGGTCGGGTAGACTCCACTTTATTTATTAAAAACCTTAATTCAGATATTCTTATTGTGCAAATTTATGTTGATGACATAATATTTGGTTCTACTAATGATTTTGTTTGTAAAGAATTTGCTAAAGATATGCAGGAAGAGTTTGAAATGAGCTTGATGGGAAAATTAAACTACTTCCTTGGACTTCAAATAAAGCAAACTGAAGAAGGAATCTTCATCAATTAGGCTAAGTATACAAAATATCTTCTCAAGAGATTTGGGATGGACTCATCGAAATCAAGAAGAAATCCTATGAGTATAACTACTTCTCTTGATAAAGATGAAAATGGTAAAAATGTAGATACTAAGCTCTACAGAGGTATGATCATATCTCTATTATACTTAACTGTTAGTCGACCTGATATAATGTTAAGTGTTTATATGTGTGCAAGATTTCAAGTTAATCCAAAAGAATCTTATTTAACTGCAGTAAAACAAATTCTTCGATATTTGAAAAATACTTCAGATTTTGGTTTGTTTTACCCAAAATCATCTTCCTTTGATTTAGTTTCATATAGTGATGCAGATTTTGCAGGAAGTAAATTTGATCGCAAGAGTACTAGTGGAACTTGTCATTTCTTAGGAAATTCCTTAGTCTCTTGGTTTAGTAAAAAGCAAAATTCAGTGTCACTCTCAACAACTGAAGCAGAATATATAGTGGCTAGTTTAGCGTGTTCACAAGTACTATGGATGAAACAGACCTTAAAAGATTTTGGTTTGAATTACTCCACAACAACCATTTATTGTGATAACACTAGTGCTATAAATCTTTCGAAAAATCTTGTTCAGCACTCAAGAACTAAGCATGTTGAAGTTAGACATCATTTCTTAGGAGATCATGTGTTAAAAGGAGATATTTCGTTAAATTTTATTTCCACTAAAGAACAACATGCCGATATCTTCACTAAACCACTTAAAAATGAAAATTTTATGAGAATTAGGAGAGAACTAGGCATTTGCTCGTTTTTGGATTTATAAAAATATTGATTTTTGAACAAAATCTTAAAATCGCACTATATTAGTTGACCGATAAAATTTTAGTCGATTGATGCTTTAAAATTTTTAGAATGAATCGCACCATATTAGTCGACCGATAAATTTCTAGTCAACTGATGTTTTTTAAATTTTTTTTTGAATGAGTTGCACATTCTTAGTCGACCGATAAAATTTTAGTCGACTAAAATTTTTTAAAAAAAATTTAACTGAAGGGACCCAATACCCCTTGGATTTTTTTTAACACCCATTTTTTTTGCATCGTTTCATTTTTTTGTACCTTTTTCGTTTTTTTTTAAAAGGAACGAAACCCTTAAAACGAAACCCTCTCTCTCTCTATTTCCTCTCTCTCTCTTCCGAAAAACCCTCGGAGTACCGTTTGAACCTATCTCTGCCAGAATTTTCTGGCCGTGACAGGGAAAACACCGGAATCCTCTTGCAGTAACCGGCACATCTTCAAATCTAGCCGGAATCCTCTTGTCGTGACGATGTATCTTCAGTCCTCGTCGAAATCCCCTTGTGGCAGCCTCCTCGCATCTGCCATCATCCACCGCGAACTCCTCCTCGTCTATTCACTGTTTCTGTTGCATTGGTTCTCCTTCACAACGTCAGACAACATCTTTCTTCTGCCGGACGTCATTTGGAAGTCAACATCATTCTCTGCAACTATTTTTTTTTAGGTGAATCTGTTTTTTTTTAACCATGCCTCGTTCGAAGACTGCATCTGCAAAAGGTTTAGGTTCTCCTCCTCCTACACCTTCTTCAAGAGATGGATTTTCTCTCAGATTACTCTGAAATCCTCTTTTATATGATGCTTTTGGATCGGTTTCTGCACTACCTATTTTACCAGGCCAAAATGTACTGTTTCACCTGTTTTCTCGTTACAAAATAAAAGAATTATTTCCAGGAATTTCACATCTTTTTGATGCTTGTGCAGACACCCTTCACTATCCTTTTCTGATTCACTTGTTTTATACGAATTTACATTTTGATCATGAAACTGGAGTTCTTTCCTCTCTTGTTCGTGATGTTGAAATCGAGTTTGATTCTAAACTACTTGGAGAAATCCTAGAAATTCCATCTTCAGACACTCTTTTTCAATACTGTTAAACTGAATGATGAGAGAATTTTTGAACAAATTCTTCTTCCAGGTGCACCTCACTGCCCTCCTTTCAAAAATACTAATCTTCAAACTCGTGCACGCATTGCTGGACGAATCCTTGCCCACAATGTTCTACCTAAAACTGGTTCTTTTGATTACTATTTCACAGATCTATCTACGGCTCTTTATGTTTTATTTGGAAATATTTCTGTAAATTGGGCCAATGTGTATTTTACAAATTTGTGGAAACAAAAACCATTTCTTCCTTATGGATGTCTTCTAACTCGTATTTTCAGACATTTCAAAGTTCCCTTAACTAATGAAAAATATATTAAGCAAAAGGAGTTCTTTGATCAAACTATTTTTAAAAGGATGAAAATCAAATATCTGTCTCCTTTAAATGTTGATCAAACTGAACCATCTGATTCTATTGAACCATCAATTTTTGAACCCTCACCATCTTCTGTGACACCTTCATCTCAAGCAAAAAGAAAGAAATTTTCTACAAGTCAAGACAATGATGAAGTTTTGCAGCGATTGGAAGTTTTGGAGTTGTATCAACGCACATTTTGTGAAGATGTGACTCAACAACTTTCTTCGATTCAGAAAGATGTTACTGCAATCAAGGACTTGCTCAACTCACTTTTTTGATCTTTGATTTCTGTCTTTACTAAACTTTGATACTTTATGGGTTGTAATATTTTAAACTTGTATTTACATTTTGCTTATGCTATTTTTGCCCTTACCCTTTTTTATTATGACAAAGGGGGAGAAAAAGATAGCATTTTGCATGAGAAATGCGAAATTAAGAGAAAAAGATAGAAATTGCATATTGCATTATGACATAGAAATTACATCATGAGAAAGCATTGAAAATTGCATTTATGAAAAAGTTTTAAAAATGCAAACCAATCAATATGTGATATATGTGCTATGAATGTACTAACTTTTAATGTTTTGCAGCATATTGATAGGAGGAGTAAAATCTCCATCTATGCAAATAAATGTTGCATCTTTGATTAAGTTTGTCATCATCAAAAAGGGGGAGATTGTTATGACAATGAAGTCGTACATGATACTTCAAGTACAAGGTTTTAATGATGAGTAAGTGAAATCAATTGCATTTCAGCTAAGGCAATGAAGAAATTGAAGAATTTGATGAAGAATCTTTGAAGACTAGTGTGCAAATGTTAAATTCATTAAAAGTCTTAGATTCTTGTAAGAGCCTTACTTAGAGTGCATATTTAGGTTGCATTTTACCTAAAAAGTATTTAGAAAAACTTTTCTAAAAAAACCCTTCATGAAAATCTTTTTAGAAAACTCTTTTCTTAAATTTTCGTGTTTATTAGTCGACTAATAGACTCACCAGTCGACTAATCATTTCGCGCCATATTTTCTAAAAAGTCATTTTTGTCAAATTAGTCGATCGAAGGTATTATCAGTCGACTGGACAGAATGTCTATTTTCTAGAAAATTTTAGCAGCAGTCGACTAATGACTTTATCAGTCGACTGGACAGAACATGTCGTTTCTGGAAATTTAGCAGCAGTCGACTAATGCTTTTATCAGTCGACCGGACAGAATGTATGTTTTTCAGAAGATTTTAGCAGCAGTTAACTGAAAGGTTTTTCAGTCTACTGATGATATTATCAGTTGACTAATTTTATCTCTAGTCGACTAAGTTTCAAAAGTTCAAATTTTCAAACGGCTCGATAAACCGATCAGTCGACCCACGATAACTGTCAGTCTACTAATAACTAACTATTAGTCGACTAACTACTATTCCAGTCGACTAATTTTGTCGTTTTTTCTGAAACTTTAAAAAGGCATGTCTTTTCATTTTTCAAACATTTTGATTATTCAAAATAGACTGTTTTGACACCCTTTCATACCCTCAATGTACGGAAACTTTCAACTATAAATATGAGTGCTTTTTACACTCAAAAGCACTTCAATTCAATCAATTTGAATCAATTACTCTTTACTTTTCACTCATATTCATTTTCTCACTCACGTGATATTTTTCACTTTAGTTTTTCACTCAAATTCCTTTGAGAGATAGTGAATTTGTGAGTAGAGTATTCCAATAACCTCAAAAGCCAATTGCATCTCATTTGCATTCAAAAGAAGGGCTCATAGGTTGTATTGTAAGTTGTTACTTGTTTTAATTTTCTGTAAAAGGAAGGACTCCTTGGTTTAAAGGAGTTGTTTGCTTTCAGTAGGTGTGTTACTGAAAGTGGGACCGGATTTGGTTTGTATGATCTTGTAGTTACACAAGGTTGATAGTGGAAATCTCAAGCGGGTTTTGTTTGGGGACTGGATGTAGGTCGGGAAAGACCGAACCAGGACAAATTATTGTGTTCTTTGTGTGTTTGCTTTGTGAATTGCAAAATCCATCAAAATTTCGCAAAATATTTTCAAAAGCACTATCCACCCCTTCTCTAGTACTCGTTGCCTCGATCCTACTGCACTTTCAGACTAAACCTTTCTGGCAGTTTGGTGGCGAGAATAGGTTCTATCCTGCGCAGTTTAGAACCCGACATCCTTCGGTAAATTTTTTGTGACTATCAAACTATAAAAAATTTTGACTAATAGTTTATGGAGTTTGAAAGATAACATGTGTGGGTACCCTTGATAAAAATTTGGGAATCGAACACAGTTTGTACACTGTTGGAAAGTTGTTGTAACAATAGTGTATTTTTTTCTCAACCAGACCCTTAACTAGGAAATGAGCCGGTTGGATGAGCGAAGCGTATGCTTCCAAAAATGATACGCTAAATGCTACAATAATGTGATATGCTGGCAATTATATGTAAATGTGTTAATGTATGCCATAAAATGATGTTGATGAATGTCATTGAATTACGTTAATGCATGTCATTGAAATATGTTAATGCATGCAACTGAAATATGCAATGTATGCTATTGAATTATGTTAATGCATGACATGTGAATATGCCTATATGTGACACGTGATTGTGTAAATGCATGATGTAAATTATATACAATGACTGGCAGTTAAGTATGTAATGCATGATAGGCCAATGCATAATGTACAAGATATGTATGAATGTTTATGAATTATGCTTCATATGCTTGGCATGCATGTTATAAAGGCTTTGAAATCATGCATCAATGTGCCAAAAATGAAGGCATGTAACCTCAAAATAGATTAACTATATTTGTGCATAAATAATAATAGAATTAATGTAATAAAAAGATCAAATGTTCACATTAATTCTATTGATGCTTACTATGAGAGGGTAGTACTTTCAACTCTGTGAGAGTTTTTTTTAAGAACAAAAGGTTGATGCTCATTGCCACAAAGATAAAAAAATCCTTCATAATAGCCTCAGGGTGGTAGGTATGTAACTCATGAGTGAAGTCTGATATACCAGGATAGAGGTGCTGGGAGAACTCTCTCGATAAGGTCGTCCCTAACCCAAGAATGGTGATTGGTGCCAGTGTTATTTCATAACTTGTTTGAATATACCCCTTCTTCAACCATTGCCCTGATCTAGGTAAAGTCTACATTAGTACCCATAGAGTAAGGATATTGAAATAATAAATGTATGTACATTAGTTTGACATTGCATGCATTACTTAAGAAAGAAAATCTAAATAATAGAAGTTAAAGGTACCCAAGCATAATAGAGATACCAGGTTCTCATTGGTAAGTACATGCATAATTTAACTAATAGTTGCTTCTAAATCAATGTGTGGTATGTATTGATACTTGAAATTGTTCTCTGAATGAATATTTGCTTAGTTGATTGTTCGTAACTGAATGAAAGTATGTTTCATGTATACTTGGTTCTGTTTACATGTATGGTGTTTTGGTATTCCCTACTGAGACACAACGAGTCTAACTCCAAATATAACATGTAGGTACTGATTGAGGAGCCTTGTAATGATGAGATGTTATGACGGTATTAAGAGCCAGTCTTTTCTTTTCTCGAAAAATCTTTTGGATAGACTATATTTTTTTATGATAGACCTTGAGAGACTCTAATATTGTTTTGAATTTGTTGAGATTGAATTGATTTTTTATAACGAATGTTATTCACAAAGTCCAATTCAGTTGTAATAACCTCAATTTTGTAATTTATTTATTTAAATTTATTTGAAAATAATGAGTACTTTTCTAAATTTGGGCCTCGGATCTTTTACCGGATCTAGAAATGAATGCATAAATAACCCACCATGGGGTATTAAAACTATACTTATAATAGTTAAATAAATAATTAATAGTATAAAAAAAAGAAAAAAAAAAAGAAAAGAAAAACCAAGTATTTAAGGTTGGATCCGTGTTTGGATCCAAATGGATCCAACATATGGATCTAAGATCCATAAAATGGTCTTTATATCCATATCCATAATAAAACTAATAATATAATAATAAGAAGAATATATAAATAAAATTTTTATTTTTATTTATTTAATTATCCGAGGATCCATAGTTGGATCCATTCGGATCCAACTGATGGATCCATATTGTTGGGGGTCGAGTTACGGGCCTCGGGTCCGGACCCGAGCCACGCCCCCTGTGTAACCCCTTTTAAAGAAAGGGGCAACCCGATAAGGGTTGCCCGTTAGGTCTTCAACAAATCAAGAAAGGGGCAAGAGGTGGGGGTTACGCAGGCGTAATCGAAACCCCACCCATCTCGGCAAGAAGGGGGGGCAGGTTTGGCGATAAATGGGAGGTGGAAGAGGGGGGTCTCACCCTCTTCCCTCGTCTCCCTCGTTTTTCTCTCTCCCCGTCTCTCTCGCTCGCTCGGTGCGCACACGCCAGAGGAAAGGAGGTCGCCGGAAAGTTGCGACAGCCAGCAGCCATCAAAAGCCCTCCAGCGAGCTCCCTGTCATGGCAGCAGCAAGGAGCAACCACCAGCCGACCGTGTTTGCACGTCTACAGCCTTCGATCGTCGGGGAAATCTTCAAAAAGGTACGGTGCTCCTCTCGATTCTAGGTGAGGGATCGAACATGGGTTCGATCCCGTGCAGTCTTTTGAGGTGAGGGTCCCTGAGGACTTTTTCATGTCTGTTGGTTGTTTTTTTTGTTGTTTCGTGAAGTATAAATAACATAATTAATTCAGTTGATTTTGATGACTGAATCTGGCCTGAGCAAGGGCTGCATACATTAGAGGTTTGCAATCCCTGACTCATCCGAGTCGGTCAAATAGTTCTATTTAGGAATAAGTCCTCACTTTTTTTTCTGCTTTTAATAATAGGAACCGGCCAAGTTAGGATGGCTTGGTTGGTATTCAAGCAAAGGTGCTATCATTTACTCTATTACTATGTAGATGGAGTCATGCAATACCAATTCAGATGATGGTTCTTTGTGGTTTCCATCTCTACTTTCATTTTTCTTTGAGCATTCTTCAATAAATTTGGGGCTATCTTCCTTTTCGGTTGGAATGTTATCACTATTCACACTATCATTAACCATTTCTAGACTTTGCTCTGTGGATTCCACAGTGGATTGATCAAGATCCTCAGGTCCTATTTCATCCATCTGCAAGCCTACATTCATAAAAGCTTGAGAGATTAGTGAGCTTTCATAGTTAATTAAGTTACCTTCTTTTGTAGTTTCCATATTTTTATTCTTATTTTCATCACTTATTTCGGAAAACATCCTACCAGTCCCAAATTCTGGAGTTTTTTCTAGCTTTTCGCTATCAATGCATTTTCTTTCTTCAGATGTGGTTGTTTTCTTGTTGTCACCTGTACCTTGATCAGTCTCTGCTATGGCAATAAAATCAGAGGCTTCCTTTGGCTTCACAGTTTCTGTTTGTTGGATGATTTGAACTGAAGCCTGTGAAAGAGGAATGAAGTCAAGCTTAGCTTGTGTGATTTCCTTTTCTTGAGCTTGCTCTTCAAAATTCAAATCTAAGGTTTCTTCTCGTTTCTCTGTGCATTGTTCTTGTGTGATCTCTTGAACTGAATTTGGATTGTCAGAAGAAACACTTAGGTGTTGTTCAATGTTTTCTTTATCTGTTCCTTTTGCTAGTTTCTATGTTCCCAATTTTATCTTGGGTCTCCACTTATTTTTATGTGAATCAAATAGTTAATGAGAATCTGATATGTAACAAAGGCGAAATATTTTTGTTAGCATAAACTTGATTTTAAATTGCTAATTTGCTTAAGCATTGATTAAATGTGTTGTTGAGAGCTGGAACACACATATGTTTTCCTGTGTGTGGGTGTCGACATATACCACACTCAATCCTGTCATCTTTTTCTGTGTGAACAGGAACCACACATAAATCTGTATAATTTTCTGTGCACTAGAGTGTCAAAAGAAATTTTGGTTCAGCGCGTGCTGTTTTGAGAAATATGTAGATGCACAAGTTCAGATGCATGTGATTAGTTAGGAAAAAAAAATATAATATGATTTTGATTCCTTGACCTAGAGTTTGTTAAGTTTTAACAGTAATACTGACCGATTTTGGGGCTGATAGATTCGAGGTAGATTCTTGAATCAGCCAATATATATATATATATATATATATATATAAACATATGAGTATAAACACTGGATCATATTTCGAAAGAGGTTTAACATATTGAAATTTATTTATGATGTCCCAAATGTTAACTTCTTTTGGAACCATAAAATTTACCCGTCTTGAATAGTCAACTAACACTAAACTGAATGATTGTTGCAAATTGTTTTGTTGTAGAATTTTAATTCAATCTGATTCTAAAAGGAAATTAAATTTCTGGCATGTACAAGAAATCTGTTTGGAAACTCAAATGGAATCTGAATTTTTGTTGCCTCTAACCTTGTTTAGAAAGTGGTAAAACCGATCTGTCTTGGACAGTCAACTAAATCTAAGGATAGTAGATGTTGAATTTGAATGATTATGAAAATTTTGTGTTTTCAGTTGTCATGGTAAAATTTATATGTTTAGCTCAATGTGCATTCCTTTATTTGCTATGAAATGTGGCATGGTGAACACAAAACTTGAATATCTATATGTACCTTATATTCACTGAAATTCTGCAATATCTTATTAAATTGTATAGTGATTGTGTGTGCGGACCACTCGTAGGAAGCATGTGTTGCTCATGAAATAGCAAATTGTAAATGCATGTCCATATATGGGATCGAAGTCTATTGGCCTGTGTAATCATGCATAAATATTCTCATGAAACTATGAATCAATGTATGTGTGTTAAGTGATTACATGAAAACACTTACACATGAATGGTTGCGCATGCATAGGACTGCGAAAGCTCATGCACATTGTTAAAATGGTATGAATGAATGTGCATATGAAATTATGTTGGTATGATTGCATACATTGCAAATTATGATTTTTGCATGCGATCCACCGATGGCCAAATTGGACCATCATCGGCCTGGAGAGTTGTGGGTTGGGTTTTCTTTTATATATGTTTTTAACTGCATCACTGAAACCACATAAGATGGTTTGGCACATTACTACACTGTTCTAATGGTTTATACGGACTGGAGTCCCGAATGGGTCCCTGCAAGGAAGGATACGGGGTTTTCACTTTACTTTTGCATATGTGTGGCAAACTTAAAGAAATGGACTTAATTAAAAATATAATGAATAAGAACAGTATAATTTATTTTCTGGGATATCTCATCTGGAGTATGAGAATCTTAGATATCCGATCTTGGGGAGACTGTGAGGATACAAAAACTTTGTGTGTGTTGTTACCCCTGAACCCGATATTGAGGTTCTTCTCCTGGCCACGGTTTTAGGGAGAGCCCGCCACTTTACCCGGGAGTGGTGTGTTAGTCACAGCTGTGAGTTTATGGTACCAAGGAAGTGGCACTTGTGGGCGTGGGGTGTTCCTTGTGTCCCCGACATTAGATGTGGAGGTCTAATGTTCTGATGGATGGTGTTGTTTCCTGATATCGGTCGAGGGCTAAGTTGGAACCCAGTAATAAAATACAAATTGTTTGTTAAGCCACCTTGGGAACCTACTTGACCTCGGGGTTTGTACCCGTTTGGTGTATCCGCGGGCCACGGTAATTAAAAAGAGGAACTTAAAGACGTGTGCATCTAATAGGGCTTGCATATGGAAAGATGAAACTTAAATGAAAGATAACAGAAGAAATCATACATTGCACATAATCATGCATTTTTTCTGTTATGCATTAGATCATGCATGTTTGGATCATTCTTGATATCATGACATCAATTGGTGGTAGCATATGTTGTACTTTGTGAAATCATGCTGAAAGGTTTGGTTATTTAGTTATTGATATGTGACATTGCTTTACTGTTCTTGACTGGTAAGTATATGCAACTGTTGGTAGTTATAGATATTTGAATGTTGCAAAATTTATATCTGTACTCAATCAAATCACTGCATGAAATCTTATTCATGTTCTTTCTCTCACCTGTTTCTTTAGAAGTAGTTGTGCTCAGAATTTCGGTTCTGACACCCTACTTTGTTGGTTTTTCATAGATAATGGTGAACAGTCAAGTTGGACATGCATCTGGGGATGGATGAGTTATACTTGGGCTTGTCAGCTTCAGTAGAGGATATATTGGCTCTTTCTTTTGTCATTCAGTTCTTTTAAATTCTGCAATTGTTACTTTACTTTCAGTTGAAGAAAACCTTGTCTTTGAAATTTTCTTACTCATTAATAAAAGAGTTTTAGTTGGTTGATATGGATGATAATTGAAACTTCGTTTGTGGTGGATGGGCTATCCAATGGAAAGTGGAACTGTGAGGACCCCAGATCTCTGGGAAGGTTTCCGCAACTCTTAGAAAAAAAAAATATTCCGCATTTTTAAAAGGGTCTGGATTGGGGTCGTTACATCAGTTGTGATGATTGTTCAAACTGTAACTCGCCTAATTTGTTTAATTGTTGTAATGAATGATTGCCTCTGTGATTTTTCAATTATTTAAAAAAGGGTTTTGTCAAATGGACATTTTTTCTTGAATCTAGTTCTAAGGGGGCTATTAAACACTGGTGCTTGTGTAGGCTGACTCCTTAGAGATTAATTTTATTAAGAGAATGCCACAGATAGAATCTCGCATCAAAAAGCATATTTTAAGTATTTAAAAAAAAAATTGTGTTTTTCAAGTTAAAATTTTGGGGCATTACAATAACACTTAGAATTTCTTAAAAAAAATTGAAACTCCAACAAGGATTGAAATTACTTTTTTTTGAAGGCAATGCTTGCTTCACATATGTTTTGATTTTAGAGACTCTATTTTCTACTTAGCTTTTAAAAAAACTTCTCTTTCTATATTTTGGATCTTCGGATCCCCCACTAGTAGTAGAAGCCTTCAGCTTGGGTATATCAGTGGTGGATCAAGGAGGCTAGTAACCCACTCGTAGTACCAAAAACCATTGTTTGGGTATATCATGAAAGGTCCCGTGCGGAGAAAGCATGTCCCAATCAAACCTATTTTGGAGCAGACCTCACAGATTTGTAGAGCATTTGAGAAGAACTAGGAAACTTGTTTTCAAAATCTTGATCTGTGTGTTTTTTGACTTGTTTGGACTCTTGTGTGTACTTGATCCTAAACTATGGTTCCACAAAATGATTCTACAGGTCCTTCAAAAAACCAATTGGTGTTTAAGCTAGGGCAGGGTTTTGACAACCCCAACCCACAAGGTCAACCTGGGTCTACGACCCAAAATCCATCTTTAAATTCCAGAAAAGTACTTAGAGGTACTCAAGAGTTAAGGGCTCTCTTAGCTAAACTCCAAGGAATGAGGATTGCTCGTTTATCTTGAGGAATATTCATCTGTGAACCCATCGGGGAAGATCAGGATCAGCAACAATCAGAACCAAAAGAAAAGGATAAAGAAGAGGTTCTGTAAAACCCGCAAAATTTTGATAATTATCAAAATAAATAAATGTTACAATTCTTTGAAATAGATACGGTAAAGTGATATAGATGGATCTTGTATCCAAACTGGATCAAATGGATCCACTGTTTGGATTTGAATATGATGTATGAACTCGGATACTGGATGGATCTGAAACCCAATTGGAATTCTATTGGATCTTAATGGATCCAAATATGGTCGAATTGTGATCAAGATCCAAAAATTTAGTTAGAAGGTTTAGAAGATCTAAAATATAATTTTTATCCAAATCATATTTGAGATTCGTCGAAAATCAATTCGTATATAAAGGAATTAAACAAGGTCAATATTGCAACAAGTGGGGTTGTGGGGTTGTGGGGTTGTGGTGTTGTGGTGTTGTGGTGGGACGCACGGTTGAGTGGAACCATAACCTTGGTTCATAACCCCCATCAACGGAAAAAAAAATTCCTATTTTACAGAATTGTAGTCTCAGACAATTGCTCTCATATTAGAAAAACGTTCTCTTGAGCTCTCTGATGGTTTGAAGAAAGAAAAAAAAATGTCTTTACAGCTACCTGCTGCCACATGCAATATAAAAAAAAATTATCCCCATAATGTCCTCTAGCTTTTGTTACAAAAGCAATTTTAATGTTGTACAATTGGCAGCATAAAATGATTGATACTTAATATAATGTCATGATTCTTGATTTCACCATCTATAGCTAGTTCCCTTACATAGTTTAACCTATCATTATAGCAATTCCTAACTTACATTTTTTTAAACTAAGTAGTAATTCTTTCTTTAGTCCTTTATTAATTTCTTTTACAATTAGTACCTAGTTGATCAATGGGGTCATGTAATTGAACATCTAAATTCCAACTCGCCTCTTTCATAACCGGATATGCATTCTTCAATCGGTCCCATGGGTTTTTGGTAAGTAGTCTTATTCATTCAATTCAAAGTTGAGGTATTAGTAATATTGTTCAATTAGAGTTAGATTTGTGATCATCCTGTTGCAACTGCTATCATGTGTAATTCTTTGTCTCATGTTCATTTAGTTAGTGTTTAGTATAAGCGTTAGTTGAGTCCCGATGGTGTTACTTTTAATTAAATCCAGGATTTATCTAAGTTAAGTCTTGTTCTCAATTACGGTTTAGATCAACCATTTTCTGTAGTTGTTTTAGTCAGATTGTTGTAGCTTCTCATCAATAACAAGTCGTTAGAAAAGTATTTAAAAAAAAACATTTCTATAGATCTTGGTGGAGTTTTTGAGTGTTGCACTTGGGTCTGGTTTTAGAGGATTTCAATAATATTTTCGCATAGTTCTAAGTTAATCTCCAGTTGCATTCTCAAATCCATGGTTTTCTAAAAATCTGCCCGGTTGTCATTTTGCACTTAATAATTAGGGTATGAGTGATGGATGGACAAGCATACACATTTTTACAAAAGTTGCAGTTTTGCACTGTTGGTTCCTGGAATGAATGTTATCTCATTCTTGAGTTGTGCAATGCCAAGTGTACTTGTTATTTCCTCTACAATAAAATGTATGTTACATTTGAAATTCACTATTATGCCCTTATTCAGCATAGGTCGGAAATGCACTGATGCACGCATACATTAGTTAGGGCAAAGGCTCACTTTAGTGCACATGTTTAAATAGCATGGTGAATTTATTATATGTTTGTGAAAAGAGAGTTATGCGTCAATGAATGTAGCACATGAATGGGATATCCATGACATATTCATGTTATACATGGTTTACATATGACGGTTTCGATGCATGAATTGCCTCTGGTTAAATACATATTCTTATTATAATGGCACCAACCAAAAGAAAAACTATAAAGGCGTGATGTACAAATTAAAACTGAGCATGTCAAATCCTTATGATGCCATATAGGCACCTATGATGCTATATGAATTGTATATAATTGAATCATGATTTCATGTTATGACATGTTTACGTGCTAGTGATCTATGTGTGTTCTGCAAAAGTTTGCATGATAAAAGATATTTTCATGACATGATCATGTGAAAACTTAAAATCGAGCTTACAGCTTCGCAGAAAGTTGATAGTGTCATATGTGCACTTATGAATTGTTAAAGTTGGGTTATGCCATGTTATGACACAACCAGTGGGGTACGATATGTATGCCCTAGCAAAAAAAACAAAAGCTAAATTAAAATATGTTCACATAAATGAAAATTCTAGATCCTGGGTATACCTAGAAGATGGTATATGTTACCAGTTTCTATTGGGATTCTAGGTATACCTGAAAGATGGTATATGTTACTGGTTTTCCAGAGCTCTTGGTACACCTGAAAGTTGGTGTATGTTACTGGACCCAAACAAATAAGAATGAAAAGTATGCACATATAAGTAAATAAAGGATTCTGGGTATACCTGAATGACGGTATATGTTACTGGTTTCCCAAGATACTGGATATACCTGAAAATGGTATATGTTACTGGTTTCCTAGGTCTCTTGGTACACCTGAAAGATGGTGTATGTTACTGGACCTCTAATAACCGTAAATTTTATGCAGTTACCTAGAAATTTTATACATATATATTTTATAATTAACGTGATTTGGACCTAGGATCAGTTACCTGGATCCAAAAGAAATATATAAAAATGGGTATTAAAGTATATATATAATAATAATACTAAATAAATAAATAACTAAGATTAATTGTTATAAGGAAATAAAAATAAATAAATTTGTTGAATCCACAGTTGGACCCAAATGGATCCAACCCATGGATCCACTGTTATTTACACGACCCAGATCCACTTGGATCTCTCAATTTAGGCTGACGCAGATCCGCCTCTCGCTTGGGACCAGGTTCCACTTTGATAGTGGATCCAACGTCGTGGGTCCCAGGACCCGGACCCGGCCAAGCCTTATAAAAACTTAAAGGCAAAGAATCGTGCCTAGGGCACGATTCTTGCTAAGACTCAAGAAGGGGAAGGTTACGGAGGGCCGTAACTAACTAACTCTGCCTTTCGCGGAGGGAGGGAGAGCATGGGGTCGATAAAGAGGGGGGGTGGAGGGAAGCCTTATCCTTCACTCTGCCTTGGGTTTCTCTCTATCATGCTCGGCCCTCTTTGACGATCTTGCGCTCACTCGCAGAAGCACCAGCGTCGGAAAGCTCTGATCACCTGCCGCTTCAGTCATCGGCGACCTCAACAAGTGATTTCCTCCTCCAGTTGTCGGAAAAAGGTAGAATTTTGCACCTTTTCTTGTCCGGCGTTGATTGCATCCGGTTGTGTTTGGGTCGGTCTAGGGGAGCCTTGATTTTTTCTCACGTTACAAGCATGTCAAACCCCAATTCTGGTGTGTTTCCAAGATGATGATGGGAGTCTTGACTGCTGGAAAACTCTGACAGGTGAGTGGAGGTTTCCAGCAGCGGCGATTCTTGTTGTAGGATCCTATGCTACTATGGTAAGAAGTTGAGTGATTCTTGAATGGGATTGGGTTTTTGTGGGAAGATTAGAAAGGGATTTTTATTTTGATTTGTAACCCTTTCTGCTTAGATATCAATTGATCTCTGGTGGTGGGTGTTTCTGTCATGCCGGAACTTAAGGTATGCATGGTGTGCTCCAATGCGGTGTCGGGATCTCGATGGCCACTACACTGATTTGGATATTTATTTTTCTCTCTTGCCTAACCCTAACCTAGGGAAATCTCAAATCCAATAGATTTGGGGGTTCTTGGTTAAAGCAATGGGTAAACTCACCCGTGAAAAGAAAAAAAAAAATACCCCATATTTGGGGGTTTTCTATCGATCTTGATGCTGGATAACCAGATCCAGGGGGAAGTGTTCCATGAAAGTGAACGTTGAAGGTTGTTTTTGATTTTATTGGTAACCTATAGCATGTTGATATAGATTTCCTATTAGCTTAATCTGCATCTGTTTCATTTAGAAAGACATAACATGTTTAATTCTTGTCAGTCCTAATTGGAGTCTGTTTTAACATACTTTTGTTAAATACTGGTTGGCTGATCTTTGGAGTCTATTTCATTTAACATTAAATAACATCCTTATGTTAGTTCTGAACAACCGAATGTGTTCGTTTCATTTGGACAAACCGAACATTCTTATATGAATTCATGATTAGCTGAATGTGTATATTTCATGTTGAAAAGTTTAGCCTAATTACATTAAATCCTGTTAACTGAGTCTTGAGTCTGTTCATTCTGAATATAAACATGTTAATTTAATTTCTGCTAACCAGTTGTGATTATTACATTTGTAAAGCATGGCATCTTTATGTTCATTTCGGGACAGTCGAATAGTGTATAGGTCGATCAGCCTTGTGAACTGATATCTTTGAGTGCTTTGATTTCAAATGATCAGCATGTACTTAAAATAATATAAATATATATATATAGATTGATTTGAACTCGAAATGTCTAATGAATTGGTCCAATTGATTTGAAGTTGATGAACCCGACATTTATAGATATAGACAAACACCTATGAGGTCAAAACCTTGGATCAAACTTTTTGAATGTCTTAGGCTCTTATGTATTTAACCAGTTGCACCTGCATGAATAATGATACTAAGTGGGTTACATCTATAGTTGTAGATGCTGCACCCAGTTGTTGTTTGGGCTCTGTAGGGTTCTTTAAATTTCATTCTTTCAGGTTTCTCTAGTGCTATGACTGATTTACATGAAATACCATGTGCTTAAACTACTTTTTTGTCAGAAAATGTGTTATTTGAATTGCTTGAATACAATATGTTAGTTGTGTTTGAGGAGTGTGATTGTTATATTGGTTTCAAATATATGATGGTTTGCTTAGTGACATATGGATAAGTGCCTTTCCGCGAGGCAGTCACTTGGGAAAACTTTGCCTAGCAGGCAATATGGATTGATTACCCGATGCGGGTATTTGGGCTATTAGCCTGTGTTATGACAATAAAAATGATGAAAACTTAATCATAAATGTTGGGCGATTGACTGGTTTAAAGGCACCGGAGCACTTTGAGTGGGTTTATGCAATCAATATGACAAAGGATTGGGACTGTTCTATACACCTTGGTAAAATGACTAAGGTTGGGAATTCTACTGCTGTGGAAATAGAAGGAAGTTGAGGAAATGTCCTGTACTTCGAGAAATTAATTAAATGAAAAGATTAACCCACTCAGTTCTTGGGCTTATCTTGGAGAGGGTAGGTGGTACAAAACTCTGAAGACGTGTTTTGGTTTCGAGCGTAATGTGACTCGTTGGTCTCAGTCCTCGGAGTTGGGGGACCCGGACTACCAATATGTTCTAGGTGGTAGCTCTTTGTTCTTCTGCAGAAGTTAGAGATGCATCCTGTTTTGGTTTTGGCCTTTGGGAGGTTCTCTCGGTCACTGGCCGCTCCCTTAGGATTTCTGTCTCAGTTAGAATGTTCGGGTTAATAAAATACCCTTGAATAATATACCCCCGAACATTCTCTTCTGTGATGGTTGCCTCGGCCCGTGTGTACCCTTGAGATAAGATAAAATAATCACTATTTAGAATAGTTAGGTATCACAGTGTGTGGAGTTACTATAGAGACAATTTCATATTCTTTCAAACATGCTTTATATTCTGAGCTTGTGATGAAATGCGTAGATATGAGATAATTGAATTCATATTGTTACTGTTACATGAAAATCATGCATGTTACTGTTATTGTTGTTACAGAATATGCTTTACTTGTTTAATTATAGTTGTTGTATAATCTGTTTACTTGCTTAGATATATGTCTGTTAGTGTTGTTGCATAGTTTGCTTTACGTGCTATTGTATATGCTAAAGATTCACACATGACACCCACATCATATACTAGATTCATGACATACCTGCATTAAAAGTTATAGATTTTCTACTTAGACAGTTGTAGTCTAATTCCTATAATTTTATTATTTTCAGGTGAATAATAGTGTTTACGAGCGACTGCAGGATGAGGCATCGGAACAAGATTTTGGATTTATTGTTCCAGGGATCGCTTGGGTTTATTGTAATTTAATTGTTTATATCATTTAAAACTCTAACGTTAATTTTCATTGATAATGAAATGGAATAAAGGTTTTGGGTCTTCTCTCCAGTGTAATGTTCTGAAATGCTTAACCCTATAGTATTTCTTGTTTCTGCTGTTATATAAAAAAAAAATCTTGAAAAATATGGGTTTAAAATTTTAGGGCGTTACAAATGGTATCAGAGCCTGGGAACAATAAATCAAAGATCACGGTCGTGCCACACCCTGCAAGCACTCTATGAGTATAATTTATTTTGTTTTATTAATGGTCATGTGACTTGCATATTCCTTTAAAGTACATATATGATGTATGTGTATATGTATTTGTAATAATTGTAAGAATACTATAATTCATAGAATTGTAAATATATGGGTACACGATATATCAGATACATAAATATTATTGGACTTATTAGATGGACTTGCGAATGCACATGGAATGACAAAATAATTTGAATATCTTAGATACATTTATGATTGAAATCCAGTGTGCATAACTCAAACTACGTAGAAGTTATGTAACTTGAGGTTTAGTTGATTCTTGATATATACAGGATCACATTATATAGGACTCATACTTGGGGTATGCATGCTTTGAGGTTAAAGTTGGAAAATGCAATGTTCTTTGTGGCAATGATATGATGTGTAGGATAACATGCTTTTGTATGATATGATTGAAATGCCACGTGACTTAGAATTTTGATAGCATGCAATATATGCTTAAGTTCAATAGTGAACTATGATTCATGAAACCTTATTGGTGAAAGGTGTGATTTCATGATTTTTTTGTGCCATATGATGTGATGTGATGCATATTGATGATATGTAAGTTGGTGCCCATATTGGTGGCTATCGACCCTAAGAGTGGTTATGTGTACTGATACAATGTTATGTTTATGTCTTTTGTGGATAGATGGGCCACTCTGTGAGAGATTCTAGACCTTAATTTAAGGATATGTTTGGGTCTTTTGTGAAAAGATGGATCCATTTTGAGAACAACATCTTGAGCGAGGTTACGACATGCGACAACTAGCTGCGCAAGGCCTTGAGAAATGAGAATAAGTGAAGGTGTTATCATCGCAGAATTTTTACTTTTTGCGAGTCAAACTGACCTTTGAAAAAGTTTTTGAAAATAACTCGCCTCCGTTTTAAAATGCGGGATAATTCCGAAGAATGGGACTCGCCTGTCGGTACGAGGTTCAACCGTTCCGGCGCCTTTACCAGGGGTAATTGAACCAAGGATCAATTGTATGCTTAACTTTGCTCAACTTGTCTAAATCATATTCTATTTCCTAAATGCACAAAGAATCAGGCATGTGCTATGAATTTTTGAAAATGCATATTTGAAAATATGATGTTTGCTTCAAAGATTGGAAAATATTTAGAAAATAAACTCTTTGAAAATCGAGATTGAGATATTGTATCTGAGAAAGTGAAAATCGATTTCTGAAGAATCTAGAGGTTTTGTGAAAATCGATTTTGAAAAATGTGAAATAACTTTGGAAAACTTGATTTCTTTGAATTCGAACTTTGAAATTGAAAATGTAACTTAGAAAAATCGAATTTGGAACTTGGGAAATACTTGAAATATCATTGGCAAATCCATATTTTGAGAAAAGCGATTTTTGAATAAGACTTAGAAAATTTTAAGAAAATTGATTTTTCTGAATTGGAATTTGAATTTGCAAATTGAATGAAATGAATGAATATGGATTTGAAAGACTTGATTTTGAGGAATTGAGAAAATCTTTTTGTATTTTTGAGAAATGCAGTGCATTTTGAAGTTAGCATAAGAGTGTAGGCTGAATGTGGCTAATACGAAGATTACAAATCTGGGTATCATTCCTATTCTGACTATGGCCATAAATACAAATTCCACCAAGTTTGTCGACTCCATAAGAGCTAGTGCATGTGTCATTCGTGTAGACCACAGTGAATTTGAAATATGTGCATGAATAATGCATTCATCAGACATTTAATATTTGCAGAATTAAACTATAGGCAATGCAATCCTAGTCTATGCAGAAATTTAAATTTTTATTCCAAAATTAATTTAATTTACATCACTATTGAATTTAAATACAAGAAATTAAATAAAAGTAAAGTCTTCAATGTCCCTGCAAAACTTAGAAAACTTTGTTAGTGATGATATGTTGGCTTTTCTAGATTTATCCAGCAATATCTAGAAATTACTGGATTTTGTTAGATATAAACCTTTTTTACATGATTCTCTTAAATCAAAATGATGAAATATGAAATAAGATTAAATAAATAAGGAATATAAGATATGAAATTTCAAAATTGGGGTCAAAATGACAAAAATACCCCTAATAACAAGACTATGGCCTTGAAATTAGGGTTTTTAGAAAGATATTTGATAAAATGCAAGTTTTGAAATACAAATAATGATAAATTAACTCAAATATGATATGACATGATTAAAATGAGAAAATTAGGGTTAGGGATTTCGAAATTGAGGTCAAATGACCAAATTGCCCCTGATAGCAAGACTATGGCCTTGAAATCAGTTTTTTCTGAAATAGATTTTGGTAAAACTTAGGTTTTAGGCACTAAATGAAGTCAAATAAGCATCAAATTAAACCTAAAGCATCCTAATATGATTATAAACATGATTAAACCCTAAAAATACATGATTATACACAAAAATCTAAGAATATCACAAAAACTGTGATTTTGAAAAGATTTCAGGATTCTTCGGGTACCCTGTTTTGCAACTTGCTTAATTCAGCCATCAATCGGATTTCAAAATTCATCAAATTTGGTACCTGCACTTATTATAACCCTAATATCGGATTGAAATTATAAAAATAATTTTTTGACATTAATGTAATCCGAAAATAGCATCAAACCCTAAAAATATGCTATTTTCGACCTAGTTAACCAACCAGTCTCAGTCCAAGACCCGAACCAGGGGTCAATCTTCCATGAAAATTTCTGATTTTTGACAGAGACCAAATAGACAGAAAAACCGAACTTTTCCTTTTTAAAGATCTGAAAAAGCTCTTAAAACCAGGGAGATCCCCATCCGACAATCCGGACTTGAATATATTGATTTTAACCTTGGTCCAAACTGACACTTCGGATTAAAATCCTGATATAAATAACAGTACTAATCCAAAATATATGATATTTTAACAGTAAACATATATTAGAAAAATAACAGTACTCACCTTTTAGAGATCATGAATCGGATCTTTAGTTTGGGATTTATGAATAACACAAGTCTGATTAGGGTTTTGGTAAACCCTAACGAGTTTTAAATTAAAAATCAGAGTCTCTGACAGAGGGAAAATAATAAACCATAGTCAAAAATTCTGAAAATTTCACAGTAGATAGATCTAATCAATATGAATCCATATCACTTTACAGATCTAAAATCGGACATTGGATGAGAAAAATATCATCACAGCAAGTTACCTTCTTGATTTTAACAATGATTTTAAAGCTTTAAAAACCCGATTTGATGTCTTATTTTTCTGACAGGGTTCCCGAAGTCCAAAATCTCTGATTTTTTTACAGTAACTCCTTTACACATACATGTATCGCATATAAAAAAATCAGAACTAACAGCAAGTATTTCAATCCTAAATAACATTATATTTACTGTTCTAAACCTAAAACACATAGAAATCTAAGAAACTTAAGAAACCATGCATTAACTAATGAAAATCAATAAAATAAACCATCAAACAGTAAATAGAAATTATTTCTATGGTGTAAAACGTATAATAAGCATGAAAAAACCATTAAATAAATAAAAAATCAGGGAATCAATGGCTGGAATTTGATTTTACCTTTAAAGTCATAGATTTAACCCATTAAAAGGGTGAATCATATGTTTTATTGGTTAATAATGAAAAGAATCATGCTCAAACCAATTCTAATGGATTAAAATCCCTGTAAAACACACAAAACAGGGTTAGATCACCTTCTTGGACCGTTCTTGATGGTTCTTGAGGTTGAATCTTGATTGAATCCACATAAGGAGGGGTGTCCAAGGCTAAATCTAGGTTTAAATAATTAAAAACACTAAATAAAATATTAAAAATTGAAGAAATTATTTACCTTGGAGTTGCAGCAATGGAGGAAGGATGGAGAAGAGAGAGAAGCTCCAAGATTTGCTCAAGAGGTGGCTGGAAAAATCGTCCCCCCTATAGCCCCTTTTTATAGAAAATTTTTAGGTTTTAAAAAAAATGGAAATTTTGGAAATTTTGGACTCTAAAGGGGGGGGGGGGGGGGGGGCGATTTTGGGGTGTAGTTACTATCCTACCCCTAGCCTAAAATATTCTAACTAATACCTAATTAACCCCTAGACTATCCTAGAAATCCCCCAAATGTAATGCTACTTGGCATTTTTAACATTTGACTTTTAAAACACCTTTTAAAAACCTTTAAAAACACTAGTTTTAAAAACTAACTTTCAAAATGAGTTTTCAAAATAAATTTTAAATCTTCTAAACCCCTAACACTAACCAAGACACTGACTAACCCTAGTCTATCCCTGACTTACTCGAATATGGAGCCACCCCGAGTGGGCCCTACTTGAGTTTTTCAAAAAGCGATTTTAAAACTTGAAATTGAAGGAGTTTTCAAAAGGATTTTCAAAAGCAATATTAAAATTAGAATTTTTGAAATGGCATAGGATTCTAACCGAGTCAGAACTCCTCTGGATATGGTGCCAACTGAGTGGGCCCACATCGAGTTTTGAAGAATTTTGAAATAAACACTGAAAATGGTTTTGAAAAGGGGTTAAAATCAGTATTTGAAATTTAAGATCTTTGAAAATAGGGTCTCAAGCGAACTGGAACTCCGAGTTAGAGTCCTGAACTCTTAGGATTCTGAGTTTTTAGATTTTAGAATTCAAATGGAAGAATTTTCGAAAGATTTTATCAAAAATTGACGAAATAAGTCAAAAAAAAACACAATCAGGGTCAGACTCCTAACTCGACTGACCTCTAAAATAGAGTCCTGAATTAGCTGGACTCTGTAAAATGACCTAAATTTTGAAAACAATGGAAAAAGACTGACAATGGGAGTAAAACAGACCCCCGAACAGACTCCTGACTGGATTAGGACTCTGGGACAGAGTCCTGATTTGACTGAAACTTTCAAAAAATTGAGAAATTTGATGAATAAGAGGATCCAGAAGCGACACCACCTCAATGGGCCTCATCTGTGAATTGAAATTGATTGAAATTTGAAGTTAAAATGAATCCAGATTGTTTTCTGATAAAATATTTTGAAATATGAGGTCGTGGGATTGGAAAATGATAGAATGTTGACTAAAAACCCAGGTTTTGAAATTGACTTTGAAAGCAAGCTTTAAAACTCGAATCTGGATTGAATGTTTTGAAAACAGGAGTGCTGGATCTTGAAAATGAGATGGGATGACATGTCGTGCTATGCAATGCGATGAAATGATATGCAAGATGTATGCAGTGATATGCAATTACATATGAAATGGACAAACACTGGATGAGGGTGAAAATTTGGGGTGTTTACAGATGCCCCTCTTTGCTACTAATTCGGTATAGGGCCGAGTTTAGTGGCAAAGAAAACATACCAAATTTGAACCATAAAAATGCCTCAGTTGGATAAATCTGACTGGGTATGAAAGAATTAATTCAAATGATGATGGTAGATATGAAATGGAGAATAAGGAGAAAATTTTACTTCAAAAAGAAATGAGATTCAGGTTTTACCCTTAACCTGGATGGGACAGAAAATACCTCGTGTAGAAACAAAGCTTAGGTTTAACCCTTAACCTGACCGGGAAATGAAATATCTCATCAAATGAGGCCCAGGTTTATACCCTTAACCTGATCGGGAAATAAAATACCTCATCAAAGAAGGCTCAGGTTTATACCCTTAACCTGATTGGGCGAAAAATGAAATACCTCATCAAAAGAGGCTTAGGTTTATACCCTTAACCTGATCGGGAAATGAAAATGAAATACCTCATCAAATGAGGCTCAGGTTTGTACCCTTAACCTGATCGGGCAATGAAATATCTCATCAAAGGAGGCTCAGGTTTATACCCTTATCCTGATCGGGCAATGAAATACCTCATCAAAGGAGGCCCAGGTTTATACCCTTAACCTGATTGGGCGGAAAATGGAATACCTCATCAAAGGAAGCCCAGGTTTATACCCTTAACCTGATTGCGCAGAAAATGGACGGAATCCTCAAAAGAAGAGACCGTGATGGAACCTTCGGATTTCCGCACAATGAATCTGATAGGGATTTTGCAAAAGGAAGGAAATTGGGGTCCCTAAAGCTTGAAAAGGGTTTGATTTTGGGCGTCTCATTGTTGAGACTAAATAGCTTTTGAAATTGCCTTTTGCTGAAATTGGTGGCTTAACCTCAAGCCGAAATTGGACTGTCTATGGTGGGACAATGGGGACACAGGGAAGTGTGCGAATCTGAGAGCCCGTGCGCTCAGATTATACCAAAGAAGGGAAGGAATCTTGAAAACTCCCGTTATCAAGTCCTAAAAGGGATGGTGTCAGGATGCGCCAAAGATGAACCTCAAGCTCTCGCTTTATACCAGGATAGCTAGAAAATTTTGTCAAAATATTGAAAATTGTTGTTGATTCAAAATAATTGAAAATGATGCACATTGGTGTGAAAATATTCCCTCTTTTCTCCCTGAAGTATTACCTCCGACTGGGCTTAACTCCGTAGAATCAAGATTCGAATTCAAATTGCTTGTGATTGACTTTCTTTCAAGGAAGCTATCAATTTCCTTGATATGGACAGAAAAGAAAGTATTCTTGATATTGCGGGAGCTATTGGTGAAAGAATATTGATAAAAGAATTTCACAAAATTAAAGAAGATTCTTGATAGATTCGGCAGTCTAATATCTTGGGATTCTTTTCTCATGATGATCTTTCTGCACTCTTTTTTACAGAATTGGAGCTCTCTTGGATTTTTCGGGAATTACATCATCCTTCATTTTGGAGATGTCCTGACTTTTCTCTCTTTTTGGGAAGGGTACGTCACAAACTCCTTCATCTCAGTGATGTTCCGATCTTTCTTTTCCCTTAAGGATTATCTTGACGATTATTGGCTCATTGGTTGGGAAATCTCTTGATGATAACAGAAATTAAATATCTTTTAGGGTTTGTCGGTAGGTCCATCACACTCGCCTTCATCTCGACGGTAATCTGGACTTTCCCTGGAAGGATCCATCACAAACTCTGTCATCTTAGAGATGATCCAAATCGTCTTTGGTCCCGGGGGTCGACTCGCATAATTCATCTTCATCTTGACGACAATTGAGAGATCCCTTTTGCAGATAGTTAATTGCAGCTTAGGTGATTAAGGAGATATGGAAATTAAGTAGATTTTTCTGTATCACCCAAGATATTTCGACTACTTTATTTTTCAAGAATGGTCTTTAAAAATGTGCCATTGACTGCGATCAATATCAATCACTCATGGCTTTGCAACAACATTGAATTCTATTTGCTGGCCATATCGAGGATTTATTCTTCATCCTTTTGGTTGGCCAATAGAAAGATTTTGAATTTTGAATCCTTTTTCGCGAAAAGCTTTGTCCTTTCGGAAGTAATACTGGGGGTATTCTGAAGTAATAATTTTGTGCAATAAAGATTTTTGAAATCAACAAATATTTAATGACAAATTGGCAAAATTTTTCTTGAAATCCTTTATGAAAGCGAGCATTTGAGGCACTACGCAACACATCCATCACAGAAATTTTCTTCTCCTTTCCCCAAATGAGACGATTCAGAATTTGGAATTAGAAATTACTCCTCTCTTCCCTGAAGAGGAGGTGTTTGCAAAACGAACTTTCGAAGAGAAATTAAGCTTTTGTCAAAACTTCCTAACATTAGGCTTCTCTTATGGAAAGGGGGCCGGAATTGGTGAGATTGGTAAATTGGTCATAAAGGAACGAGTTCATCACACTCTCCCTGAAAAGAGGGTCCTTCATGATGAAATGGCCTAGTCTGAAATTATGGGGCCACAAGGAAGGCAAGTCTCCGTCGAGTCTCTCCCTATAAAAAGGGTTCCTTGTATGAAATTTGGAATTTTGTTTTGCAAATGGTTCACAAAGACACGAGTCCCTTCAAACTCTCCCTGAAAAGGGGCTAAGTGAACGAATTGGATAGCATGCGAAAAGAGAGAGCTCCCTCGAACTCTCCCTAAAAAAAGGGTCTCTCGCAAGAGAAAATGATTGAAATTGGGTATTGGGTGACTCAAAAGGATCGAATTTTGGAAATTAGAATTTTGAAATTTGGGTTCTGAAATTCGGTATTTGAAATTGGAAGTTGGAAATCTAAAAATTGGGAATTTAAAAATTGGAAATTGGAAATTGATTGGCTAAAAAGATCGAAATTGTGAATTGGTTTACTGAGAATGACATGGGTTCTATAGGGATTCAGCCTAAGAACGACATTGGTTCTATTGAGAACGGAATTGGTTCCGCAGGGGTTCGACCTACGAACTCTCAATTCCATAGGAATTTATCCTAGGGATCATAGCTTAAGAAGGAATGATTCCAACTTGTGAGCTTTGAATGAACCAAGTGCTAAACTGGGTTTTTGAGGGAAGATTCGAATCGGAATTCAACTCTTCAAGGAAAACTAGATGAATTGGATTTTGAAAGAAAATTCGAGTCAGAACTCGGATCTTCTAGACCAACTTGCAGGGTAGTTTGAGTAGAAGTTCAAACTTGTAAAGGAAAGCTAAGCAAATTGGATTTGAAAGAAAATTCAAGTCGGAACTTGGATTTTCTAGACCAACTCTGAAGGAAAAGAAAACTCGAGTCGGAACCTGAATCTTCGAAGGAAAATCAGGTCCATTATGGAAGGAAAAAAATCCGAGTCAGAAATTAAATCCTGAAGGAAAGGTAGATCAATTTGGAAGGAGAAGAAATTCGAGTCGGAACCTGAATCCCAAAGGAAACTAGATTTACTAGAAGGAAAGAAGATTCGAGTCAAAACTTGAATCCTGAAGGAAAACTAGACCGGTTGGAAGGAAAAGAAATTTGAGTCAGAACTCAAATTCCGAAGGAGAACTAGGTTAATTAGAAGGAAAGGAAATTCGAGTCGGAACTCGAATTCCAAAGGAAAACTAAACCGGTTAGAAGGAAAAGAAATTCGAGTCGAAACTCGAATTCCGAAGGAAAACTAAATCAGTGGACACCGAATTTTAAAGTGTACCAGTGTAAACACCGGATTTTGAAAATGTGCCAATACAAGCATTATGTTTTGAAAAATTACCAGTACGAATATCGGGTTTTGGAAGATTACCAGTACGAGCGCTGGATTTTGGAAAATTACCAGTACGAGCACTAGATTTTGAAAGATTACCAGTACGAGCACTAGATTTTAAATGGTTACCAGTACGAGCACTGGGTTTTAAATGGTTACCAGTACGAGCACTGGGTTTTGAAAGTTTATCAGCACGAACACTGGATTTTTGAAAAAATTACCAGCACGAACACTGGATTCTAAAGAATTACTAATTGATCTTGATGGAAGATTTTCAGTCTTCACCCTTATGACAACTTGGACAACTGTCGGGGCCTCAGGATTTATCCCTTATCCTGAATGGAGAATTCGATGCAAATGCAAATCGATGCAGATGAATGCAAATGAATGCATGCAAATGCAAATGAATGTAAATGGGTGCACATGTGTGCAAAATGAGAGATTTGTTTGATCCTGCCTGCATACAGAGTATTTGTAGATAAAAATGAAATTTTAAAAATGCCCTAGTATAGCTGGGAAAGAAAACTTGATTATTATTGAAAAAAATTTGGAAAAATTACAAAGAATAGGAAAGGATTCAAGTATAGAATTTTTTCAAATGTCGAGCATTGATGGGATCTGGCAATTCTATTCCATCGGCATTGATGAGCCGATATGAATTGCGAGGTAGTGCTTCTTTGACAACATAAGGATCTTCCCAATTTGGTGACCACTTGCCACCCGGGCGGTGCCTGAGATAAGTTGTTGATCTGAGTACTAGATCATTGACTCGAAATTTTCTTTTAATGATGGATTTTGCATATTGTCTGGCTATCCTCTGGCGATAGGATTGAGCATGCTCTGCTGCTTTGAGCCTTTTTTCATCGAGCAAATCAAGTTGTACCAGTCGTTGTTGCTGATACTGATCAAGAGGTAATTCTAGAAGTGATGCAAATTTCAGAGCAGGTTTCTGAACATGTAGAGGCAGTACTACTTCGGTTCTGTAGACAAGTTCTGACGGAGTAGCATTAGTTGGAGTTCGAATGGTGGTTCTGTTTGCCCATAGTGCGTCATGAATCTTTTCATGCCAGTCATGGCCTGTTTCTAAAGTTCACTCCAGGATTCGAATTAAAATTTTGTTGGTGGCCTCTGCCTGACCTTTCCCTTGAGGGTAATAAGGAGCGGAAAAATGATGATGAATTCTGAACTTTGAGCAAAATGTTCTCATTCTCTCATTCTTGAAATGACTGTCATTATCTGTCACAATATCATGTGGTATGCCGAAACGACATAAGATATTCTTGTGGATGAATGAGACCACATATTGACCTTCTACTGTGCTTAGAGTGACTGCTTCTACCCATTTAGTAAAATATTTTGTTGCGGCAAGAAAATACTTGTGACCATTGGAAGCTGAAGGAGTGATGGGGCCTATAACATCGAAAGCCCACATGGAAAATGGCCATGGTGAGACGACAGATTGCAAGTATGTCGCTGGCGCATGAATGGAAGGCGCATGCATCTGACATTGAACGCACTTCTTCACAAAATGATAGCAATCTTGCTGCATAATTCTCCAGTAGTATCCTGCTTGGATGATTTGTTTGACGAGAGTCTGATAGCCAACATGACCACCGCAAATGCCTTCGTGTGTTTCTTGCACAATGTGATCATCGTAAAATTTTTCCTCTCATAATATTCTCTCTCTTCCTTCTCTTTTCCTTTCTAACCTATTATTTTCCTCCTTTTTTAAGGGAGAAAGATAAAAGACAGAAAGAAAGAGAGAAGAGAAAAGAAGGAGAGGAACTCTTTTGCGGGTCTCACTTGACCTTAATTTAGAAAATTTTTGAAATAACTCGCCTCCGTTTTGAAATATTTGCAGGAAAACTGGGAGACGGGATCCGCTCGTCGGTACGAGGTTCGACCGTTCCTGGCGCCATTACCAGGGGTAATCGAACCAAGGGTCAAATTCATGCCTTTTGTTTTGCTAGGAAATTATCTAGGAATTTATCCTAAGTCTAAATGCACAATGAATCATGCTTGTGCAAAATGCAAGGATGTATGCTCTTTTCAAAGTGTTTTGGAAATCTCCAAGTGTTTCTAAGATGAATCTTATGATAGAGTGAAGAAATGATTTCTAACTTAGAATTTAAGATTTAAAATTCTAAGTCTTTAGAATAATCAAGAGCTTTGGGAAAATAAATCTGGATTTTGGAAAATGATTTTGAAGTTTTGAGATAAAAGGAATTTTCAAAGTCATAAATGGACTTTGAATCAGAATAGAAATGAAAATGGAATTGAATCAGAAGGAAAGATAGAATTGGGAAAATTGAGAAATGGAATTGATTTAAAAGTTGGATTTTCAAGATGAAATCCGAATCCAATATTTGGATTCTGAATACAGTTCAAAGTTGAATTTTGAATTTAGGATCTGAAATGAAAACTTGATTTGAAATCTGGAATGAAATGGAATTGGTTTTAAGAATTGGAATTAAAGTGGAATTTGGATTTGGAATTTTGAATGGAATTGGATTTAAGATTTGGAATCCAAGAAGGTATTTAGATCTAAAATCTGAGATCCAAGATAGGGTTGGAAGATGGAGTTGGATCTGAAGTCTGAGATCCAAAGTAGAATTGGATTCTGAATCCTAGAATGGATTTGGATCTAAAGTCTGAGATCCAAAATAGAATTGGATTTTGGATCTCAGGATGGATTTTGGATCTAAATCTGAAATCCGAGGTGAATTGGGTTCTGGATCCTAAAGAATGGATTTTGGATCTTGAAATCTGAGATCCAAAGGGGAATTGGGTTCTGGATCCTAGAATGGATTTGGATCTGAAGTCTGAGATCCAAAGTAGAATAGGTTCCTGATCCTAGAATGGAATTCGGATCTGAAGTCTAAGATCCAAAGTAGAATTGGATTTATACTGGGAAATCTGGATCTAAGATTAGGATCTAACTTTGGTTTTGGGTTTTGAAAAGTCCAAATAGGACTTTTAAAGATGGATCTGGGTTTTGAAAACCCAGATTGAACTTGGGAAGGTTTGGATTTTGAGATTCAGAGTCAATCTCAACTTTGATTTAAAACTTGAAGAAAACTTGATTTTGAATCAGAAGATGAATCAGAAACTTCAAAGTTAAATTGAACTTTGAAATTGAATTTTGAATTGAGTTGGAAATTTGAAGTTTTGAATATAAAATGATTTTGGAATTTCAAAGTCAAATTGGACTTTGAAATTGAATTTTTGAATAATGAAATAAGATAGAATTGGATTTGAAAAAGATTTGATCTGAGAAATGAAGAAGAAGAATCACTTGGAATTTTGAAAAGGAAAATTTGAAAATATAATGCAATTCTATCCTATATGATGAATGAATTTGAATAAGTTTGAAATTGGATTTGAAAATCATATTTCATTCTTCAAATGAATTTAAGTAAGATTAATGATATAATACACTCCTGACTATGGTCATTGAATGTATTATATAATAGTCATATCTAAGTTCAAATGAAGGATAAAATACCTTTTTGGGTGCTTTTATAGAATTTAAAATGAAATTAACCCTAAATATACCCTGACTATGGCCATTGGTATATATTTTGAGTTAATTTTAAGTTAAATTCTGATAAAAGAAGAAAACATTTTAGGAAAACATGATGAATTTTGAAAATGGATCTAGTGTGGATCCAGTGTTATTTTGTAAAAGATAAAAATGCTAAGTTTTGTCCACACCCTGACTATGGCCATTGATGTGGATCATCAACTTAGTATTTATTATCTCTTACGAAATGGTGCATGTGCCATTCGTGTTTCACCATTGTGAGAATTTTGAGAAATAAAGGCAAAAATGCATGAAAACAAACAATTCATGATATTTTATAATGCTCATTCATTCTATCTAAAACAGGAAATATAAATTCTTATCAAGTTATTACATCAATTAAAATGATAAAATCCTAATCTGAGAGAGAAAATCGATATTTTACACATCCCTACAAGATAAGGTTTATATGGCAAAATACCAAGTATGGATAGAAATTCAGATGTTATGATAGTACTAATGTATCTGATATCACCTGAGTGTTAAATGAGAGAACATCAAAAGGAATGTACATATGATGCTTTATGAGGATGAGAATACATATATATACACATATACATATATATGGGTATTGGAGCACATGTGCAATATACCATGCTACCAATAAAGTGGCTGCTATCATAGTGAATATTGTGCTGTGACAAAGGAAGTGCAAGTGAATACAGGTGCGGCTGAATGTGGGAATGTTATAAAGTACTGGTGAAAAGGGTACGGGGAGTGTGAAACATGTGCTTGGTGTTTGTAGCATGATGAAGGGTATGTACAGGAACACGAAGGTATGGCTAATGTATAAGTGCAATAAATATATAATGAAGGAATATACAGGAGATATTAAGAGAATGTAAGTAGATAGACTTTCACAGAATGTCAAATGTTTTTATGAAATTGCCTTGCTGATGCTACATTATGAATAACTATAACATTGAAAAAGCTATTATTACAATGGGGAAATCTAGCAAATGAAGCAGTATATAGGAAATGTAATGCCATAAATGAAGGTGCACATAGATAAGGAGACAAAAGTGTTTACTTATAATCAGACAAAATGAGTATACCTGTATATAATCACCAAGCCTTCTAAATAAAAGACCAAGCCAGAATTAAACAACTATGGTACTCATTCAAAATCATTAAGTTTTAACTAACCTCTGTTTAGCCCGCAGCCGCAGTTTAGTGTGGAGAGATGTAGCAATTAAGATGGCATGAATATGAATGTCGTCTCGGCCCACAGTATTTTCATAGACAAGTTTAACTACTGCTAATCCTTGTGATCATCATACTTACAAAAGGGATACCACTGCACTGTGATGGGCTGAAGTGGCTGTAGCAGGTGTTGACTCTATTAGATTAGGCTTTTGATGAGGTGCAGAGACCGATCATACACAGATTTCTGGACCCTGCGAGCTGAACCTTACGTAGATCTGTCTCCAGATCTAATTTTCCTATCTTAAAAATTCTCTGGAATGGCCATGCGAATGTGGGACTTCTAGGAGCTGCACCTAAATAAAATTCAAGTTTAGATAATGATGCCACAAAACCTCATACAGAGAGTCAGGTTCTCCCAGGATCAGAGCTTTTAGGGGGCAAGACTGACAAGTTTTTCATTTTAGGAAATGCAAAGTTATAGTCACTAATGCTGACAAGGAATAGATACCCATTTCATTATGCCATTCATAACCTAAATATCATATTGAATTACTGCAAAAGAATGACTTATTTCCTCAAAATTTTGCAACAATGGCTAACTTTATTTTCAAAATGGAATACTACTAGAACAGCCAACAAATGTAAGCATTGTATTTATTATAAAATATTTCCATATGATAACTGTTCTTTATGATCAGGATGAGAACCAGAATTCAGTAACCCATGTTGCAATCTCGGATGGTCGAAACTCCTACGATCGGCCTCCATGTCATAGGTAAAGCCTTAGTCTCTAGAGTCTTTGACAAACTTTCATTAAGTTTGAAATGTCATTGCTCGGTATGGGATCTGATGCCTTGCTAACTCAAATGTAGGTACACGAATGACTGCTACGCAATGGGCAGATGTTCTGTAACACGCAAATTATGCAGAATTTGCAGGATTCCATAACAAACAGAGTTTATGACGGACTAGATCCACTGCTACAAATGGAAAATCGATATTATTTTTATAGCGACTTACCAATGAAGGTGTAGAACATGCCAGCCACACATAGAGACAGCTAAGATGATAATCCTGAAAGTTTACTCAATAACAAAGATGATTTATAACAGAAATTTTAAAGGAGTAGTACCAATAAAAGTGAAATAGAAAGGTAAAAGTAAATGATGCAATGTGGCAAAACAGGTGAAGGAAAACAGAAGTAAAGAAAAGAAAAGGAAAAAAAAAAAGGTAAAACAGAATACATATACGAAGAACTGAAATTTGTAAAGCAAGCACATCAATCTGTGTTTTTATAAGGAGAACGAAACATGGCTCTCTGATGAATTCCCGAGACTACAACACACGATTTATTGGTGAATGGGTATTCAATACCCATCTGCCTCAGCGATATGACACAACCAGATGGGATTTATGGGAACAACATTTACGAGAAAATAAAAAAAAAAGAAAAGAAAAAAAAAAGAAAAGAAAATAACAGAGATGGATTAGGGGTTCAAATGGGCTTCATTGGACTCAAATAGCATAAACACATGTTTAGATTCACGCGGACTGAAGAAGATCAACACAAATTACAAATAAAAGGAGAAGGAAAGCAAAAAAAAAAGGAAAGGAAATGATCCGCAGAAACAAAAACAAAAGAAAAAGAAAGGAAAAAAAATGTTGGAATTAGGATATTCCGATTAATGTTGCATAAGCGTAGGTTGATTTCGCCATAAGCAAATCGACTCTACGATGGTTGCATTAAAAGAGAAAAATAAAAATAAAATTTAGAAAATAGAAGGGACAATGCTTACCTTGGTTCTTAATTGTAGGATTAATCTGGAATGCTAGAAGATGGATCGATCGTAGCCTCGCTGGAGCTGTAGGGTTTCTAAAGGGGAAGAAGAGGAAGGGGAAATCGTGACCTCATGCTTTAAGCTCAGCTTTGGCCACCGCCGTTGGAATAGAGGCCTGGATTTGATCCTTTGAAAAGGGGGAAAATCACCATTGCTGGGTGGGCATTCATGGCTTGGCAGGGATAATGATGAGACTTCTTTCAATAGCTTGAGGGGGGCCTTATGTTGTGTGGATGAGAAAATGCTGAAGAAGGGAATATGCGGGGGTGAAGATGGATGGGAAGAAGGAGCCCTGCGTCCCTCCTTTTAAGGAAGGAGAGGAAAGTTCGTGAAGGGGGTTTAGGGTTTGTGGTTGTTAGAGATGGGTGGTTCGGAAGGAAGGGTGGAGGAGTGCAATGGAGGAGAGATAGGGTTTCGGTGGTTTTGTGAATGGAAGCCGAGAAGGGGAGAGAGGCGAGAGTGAAGAGAGAATGAGGGGCGGCTCTTTTTCCTCTTTTTCCTTACGAAGAAAAACCCTAAAAAAGGTTTTTGCAAAAGACCCCCTTTTGATTTTCAAATTTTTACAAAAAAGGGCTTCCGAGGTCTTTTAGCAAAAATCGATTTTTACACTCCTTTGTTTTTCTCATAATTTTCCCAATTTTTTTGGTTTTTGAGTTATTTTTCGATTTTTTGTATTTTTAGAATAAAATCCTAAAGTTTGACGAGAAACCAAAGGTCAAAACTATTTTTTTGTGTTTTTGTAAAATATTTACAAAAAGGGAGTTTTTCTGAGAATTTAAAAGCTATTTTGAGAAAATTTCTTCAGAATTGGGTTTGGATTTGAATTTTGAGTAAATGTGGATTTAAAGTACTGGATTCGGATCCAGAATAAATTTTGAATATACCAATATGGAATTTAATTCAGAAAATCTGAAGTTTAGCTTTGAAATTGCTTTGATTTTCTCAGAAAACGGGGTTAGAGGCAAAAGGGTCATTTTTACAAAATTTTGAAAAATTTGGGGTGTTCACACACAACTTCTCTGGCCTCTCCTTCGTCCAAACATCTGGAATATTCAGAATTGAATCCACGACGATAAAGGACGCCAGCAAGAATAAAATATCGAACAGACATGCGCTGAATTGTTCGCTGCTCTTTCTTTGGTAATTCTGGAGGAATTTCGCCAGTTGTAATGAAGTTTTTGATGTCATGATACCAAGGCTTCTTCTTTTGCTCAGTCTGGTTTATCTGCTCTACTGGGACGAAAGCAGGTTGATCAAGTCGAACAATTTCAAATGTTTGACAGGATTCTCCACTTTTGAAAAACATGATTGATCCCAAATTGGCTAAACTGTCTGCAACTTGATTGAAGTCTCTCTTGATATGAAAAAGTTGGAATTCTTCGAATTTATTGGCGAGAGCTGAGACAATCTTTTGGTAAGAAAGTAATTTCTAATCCTTCACTTGCCATTCGGCTAGAACTTGATTGACGACTAACAAAGAATCGCCATAAGCATGCACTCTTTTGACATTGAAGTCCCGTAGAATTTTCAGACCTTGTATCAAAGCTTCATACTCGGCCATATTATGAGTGCACTAAAAATCCAGTTTGAGAGAAAAGGAGATCATCTCCTTCTCTGGTGTAATTAGCAGAATTTTGATTCCTATGCCTGCCATATTCTTGGAACCGTCAAAGAATAAATTCCAAACTGAGGATTGTTGAATATTGCAGATCCTCTCATCGGGGAAATCATCCTCGGCTTTAACATCCTCTGCCAGAGGAAAATCTGTCAATTGATCTGCAATTGCTTGGACTTTGATAGATTGTTGGGAGACATACTCCAGATCATATTGCATCAATAGGACTTGCCATTTGGCAATTCGTCCACTGAGAAATGGCTGCTCGAGAATATACTTGAGAGGATTTAATTTGGATAGAATCTTGACTTCAGATGCCAGTAGATAATGCCTCAACTTCTGACACATCCAAACCAGAGTTAGACATGTCTTCTCTATCTGAGAGTATTTCTTCTCATAATCAATAAAGGTCTTGCTCACATAATAAATGGCATGCTCTATCAAACTTCCTTCTTCATATTGCGCCAAGAATCCGCCGCAAGCAACTTGATTAACTGAAATATATAGGAATAGAGGCTTCCCCAATTCTGGCGGCTTTAAAACAGGAGGATTGAGAAGATATTTCTTGATGCGTTTGAACGATTGCTGACACTTTGGTCCCCATTCGAACTTAACTCCTTTTCTGAGCAAATGATTGAAAGGCTCACATCTCATGGCCAAATTAGAAATAAATCGCCGAATTGATTGCATACGTCCTTGAAGACTACGCAATTTTTTGAGATTAGTTGGAGGCGGCATATCAATGATATCCTTGGCTTTAGCGGGATCCATTTCTATCCCCCTTTTGCTGACCAGAAAGCCTAATAATTTGCCTGATTCGACCCCAAAAACACATTTCTGAGGATTGAGTCTTAGCTTGTAAAGAATGAGCCGCTTGAAAACTTGATTGAGAGTTTCGATGTGATCTTCCTCTTCTTTGGATTTCACCAGAATATCATCAACATATGCATCCATGATTTTGTGCATCTGATTATGGAAAATAACAGCCATAGCACGCTGATAAGTGGCTCCAGCATTCTTAAGCCCAAAAGGCATAACCGTATAACAGAAGGTGCCCCATGGCGTGGTAAAGGATGTTTTGGATTGGTCACGAGCGGCCAATTTGATTTGATTATATCTGGAGTATCCGTCCATAAAGGAGAACATAGCATGCCCAGCTGTGCTGTCAACTAAGAGATCAATATTTGGGAGCGGATAGTCATCCTTCGGAGTGGCTTTATTGAGATCACGGAAGTCGATACAGATTTGAACTTTACTATTCTTTTTAGGAACCGCTATGATATTCGCCAACCAATCCGGGTAATCTATTGCTCGAATGAATCCTGCTTTAAGCAAATCTTCAAGTCCTTCCTTGACCTGTTGCTCGATTCGAGGATCCATTTTTCTTAACTTCTGCTTAACTGGTTTCGCATCAGGCTTTAGAACGAGGCGATGTTCCACCAATTTAGGATCTAAGCCT
The DNA here is from genome assembly GCF_984573655.1 of Nuphar pumila. Taxonomy (NCBI): domain Eukaryota; kingdom Viridiplantae; phylum Streptophyta; class Magnoliopsida; order Nymphaeales; family Nymphaeaceae; genus Nuphar; species Nuphar pumila. The sequence goes on from NC_143260.1 coordinate 90,690,444, forward strand.
GGCATATCCTCATAAGTCCATGCGAATACTTCTCTGTGCTGCTTGAGGAAATTAGTGAGCCTTTCTTTCTCTACCGGACTCAAACCACTGCCAATCTTGAGAATTCTAGGATCATCTTCTGATCCAATATTGATATCTTCAGTCGGATCTTGAACTAAGGATGATGGCTCATCTTGCTTCTGAACTGATGCAAATTTTGGCAATTCTTGAAGAGTTGAATCAAACTTTGCGGATTCTTCTGACTGTTTCGTAATCTGACTGCATTTTGCTCTTATTTTGACCTAATGAATCACTGCTGATTTCGAACAGGTGTTTGAGTTAAGGACGAGCTTCTTGATAGATCGGGAAGACATTCTAAAAATTGGAGGGTAAATTGATTCAGGAAAATCGCTCATCATGAAATAAATTGCTTTTAGTGAGAGAGTAATTGGAAAAATAAAAGAGCAAAATAATGTCAATTTTGTGAAGATTTAATATTGAGAAGTAAAGAGACGAATGACACCCAGATAAATAAAGGAAACTTGCAACTTTATTGAAAGATAGAATTGATCAAATGACAGTGATGAAAATGAAATGGGGTATCATCCCGACAAAAGAGTAGAAAAGAAAAGACAAGCAAATGCCCTTAGTGCATTTCTTCAGAGATGACCGCTATATTATGAGGGGGAAATGGTTATTTCAGAATTTCTATATTTTCGTCTTCAGCACCTTCTACCAGAAGATTCTTATCAATAAGGTCTTGAACGATATTCTTCAGAACAAAGCAGTTCTCAGTATTATGCCCCACTGTTCTGTGGAATTTGCAAAATTGATCCTTGAATTTTCCCATAGGAACGGGAGGATCGACCAGCCTTGGCAACTTGACCATCTCCTTGGTCAACATGTACTCGAGCACAGTCTCGAGTGATTGATCTAATGGAGTGAATTTCCTGTCATAGCTCCATCCTTCATGCTTCACTTTCTCTCGGGGTTTTGGTCCATGCTCTAGCTAAAGCGGCTTGCTGAATTGCGGGATCGGCTTCCCCTTCTGATCGTTCCTGTTTGAACCTCCTGCCCCATAACAGAAGTCTCCATTCTGTCCCTTGCGATGATTCCATTTATTATTATTGACAGAATTAGTGAAGTGAGTCTTCTTCTTTGACTCGTTCTGGTTGTTGTTTTTGGTGAAGGTAAAGCCTTCGTAAAAACCATTCTCCATGCTCAATTCGAGCCATTCAGCTCGCTCTGTTAATTCAATAAAGGTTCTGGACGGTGCGATGGAGATGAGGCCTTTCAGCGGCTGCGAGAAATTACTTAGAATTAGGGACAAAGCGTGCCCCTCTGATATGGGATCTCTCATTTTATTACAAGCCGACCTCCAGCGGTGGATGAAGTCTCTAGCTTTTTCATTCTCTCTGTGCTTCAGGCCACAGAGATGGCTGAGGGTTGGGAGTGCCTCAACATTAAAGAGGAATCGCTCAATGAACATGTTCACCACCTTGTCAAATTCCTTTAATTCGATTGGATTGACATGCTCTGAGTACCATTTAGCTATCGTTCCCTCTAGACTGCGAGGGAAGCAAAGGAAGAGTGCCCGATTGTCACGCTTGAATCGTGAACACTCAGCGAAAAACATGGCGAGATGAGCCTTAGGGTCGCCAGAACCATCAAACTTGATAAATTTTCTGGGGAGATTGTCCAGATTATCATCCCCGTCCAAACCATCATAGAAGTCTTCGCTGGTGAAGACTTTCTTGCCCTTGTCGCGGGCCTGCAGATCTTTGACCATTTTCATCATGTCTTTTAGCTGTGACTGAGTAGGGTCATCAACAGACTGAGTCCAGGACTTATAAGCCGACCCCTAGCCCTGGGTCGACCTTTTGAATTCCTGCTTAGTTTCATATTCCTTGTCAGTATCATCCGCTAATTCTGATTCGTCAGACATTTCCTTGTGACGACTCTGCTTTTTGATAATTTTCACATTCTTAGCGTCATGACCCTTATCCTTCTGCTTTATCTGAATCTGCTCAGTACTCGCTTCACCTTGCTCTGCCAGCATCTTACTCATCATCTTTTTGAACATGACGTACATCTGGGGATCTACGTCATCTTCTGCTTGCTGACCTTGACCACGGGGTGAGTCCATTTCCTCTTCTGAAGCGACTGAGTATGCAATGCCTTCAACTGATAGGGTTTTCTTTCCGGACCTTATATGAACCATCGAGTATCACGAGTATTCTTTTAGATGTTGTTGATGCTCTCTGCAAGGTAGAACTGATGGTTAGGCTTTTGAAGGAAATTTGGTTGGAGGAAAATATTTGTTGAAAATTTTGATAGACAATTGAAATAATATCCCATTACTAGGGATTGAGTCATCGCTGGAATTACGACAATTGCGTTGCTATTCTTTGCAAAATAAACAACTGAAAATATGCCTTGTTACCTAGGCAAGGTTGTCAAACCAAGGTGAAATATAGAATAAAGGAATTTTATTGAGGGGAAAAACATGATTTTATCAATAATACACTTGACAGAGGGGAGGGGAACAAACAATTTTCCACCACTCTGGATAATCAGACGACACTCGAGGGTCAGGAAAAATAGTAAGATTGACAAAGGAATCCCAGCCATGTCTGGCAGAATGGTATGCTCCGGACCACTGATCTGATGCGAGGTCGAATTCTGGCAGAACCCCTGCTAGTGGACGAATCTCTACGCGCTTCTGCCTCTGAGAGAACTGCCTGACACACCGCTCTGGATGATAGTATGCGCAGAAGAAGGGGCCAAGTAGCCTAAACCGCTTGCCATAAGCGTAAGTATATCTGGGAGGTGATTCCTGACGATCAAAGTAGTCCCATACGACTTCTTCCTCCTGAAGGTTGTCGATCAAGAATCGGTATCGCGCAACTGGCAGAAGCTTTTTACCATTGTATCTGAAGGAACTAGCTCGGGCTGGCACATGCTGGAGGAACCAAGACTGCAACGCGTAGGTGCACCCTTCGACTAGAATCGATTCTCCGAGTGCGAAACGAGTCAACCCTCGGTATAGAAAGGCGAGTGCAGCCATGGCAATGGAGAGGCGGCTGGTCTGTCGACTTCCCCATCTCCTTAGAAGCTGAACTATTCTGATATCCATATAATTCTGTCCATCTGGAAAGAGAGCAAGTCCCACAGTGCATAAGACCATCGCATGCTGAATTCTCTCTCAAGCTGTTCGAGACAACGAGCTGACTTTTGCAAATGTCCCATACTGTTTGTAGATTTCGAGCAGATTCACATATTCATTTCCATCTTCCTCGATCAGCGGCCAAGACTTACGCCCTGTCATGCGAGCTAAAGCATCTTTAGGGTCCAGACCCTTGACATTAATCAAAAACTGTTTCTCCAATGGATCTCTAGGCTGACCGGCTGGCTCGGGCAATCCCATGATTTCTGAAAATTCATCTATCAATACCGTCATCTCGCCCCACGAGAACCAGAAGGTAGAAGTGCTCGGATTCCATCGTTCTGCTAGTGCATGGATCAAATTGTCGTTGACTGTCTGCTTTCCCACTGCGGACGCCAGTTCTAACCCACAATTGTCCAAGTGGTCCGGAAACATATGAGAGAAATTCTTGAACCATAAATAGTACCACCGGGGAAAGAAGGACCTGGTGCTGAGGAGTCGATGCTCGGGAAGACTTTGTCGCACCTCATAGGAGATGTGACCCTCAGGGAAGACTGAATCAAGCTGACTGGATGCCATCAGACTGGAAAACATAGAAAATTGGAATAAGACTTGGGAAATACAGGAAATTTGAGGAAAGTGCAGGCAGGATAAAAATAAAGCAAGAAATTCGAGATCCATAAGACAGAAAAGATGGGAAATCACCTGGAGTTTTGAGGAAAATGGAGGAATTTTATGAAAATCACCCAGGGTTTAATGAAATATAAGGAAGTACTTCAGAAAATGAAGTATTTGAAAATCGTCCAGAATTTAAAACCTGGACAGTACGTGGACATAGATTGGGGAATTTTTGAGAAAATCATCCAGTTTTTTTAGAAAATTGGGAAAATATGAAAAATAACAAGGAAATGACTATAACACATTCTGCACAAACAAGTATGCACATACAGCATTCTCTAAAAGCTGACTCTAGATGCACAAATTTTGAAATAGTTGTAGGACCTCAATCTTAACTCTAAGGTTCAGATCAACTGTATCCAATCATGCTATGCCTATATACTCAAGCCAAGGCTCGATGTACGTGGCATAAAATCAATTTCTCCGGTTCTAGGTTCAAGTTTTCCAACATCCTTGAGCACCTGCCGATATACGTTGGACTATGGCCCTTGGTACGTGGCAGGGGGGTTTTCACCCAAATAGGTGGCCCAGTTGTGAGGCTTTGTTCCGAACTATGGTTCTGGAAGAAAGCCCAGCAACGTGAAGACCGGGTAAAAGTAGGTGGGGTGGTTTTTTTAAAACATGATCACATGCAAGCAAATCAGAAGGCTCTAAAACCTAAAGAGATAGAGATTTTGAAAAATTTGAAGAAGCAAACATTGTTTTCAATCAAACCTAGATTGAGGAGGGTTGTATTAGACCTAAGTCTATGTGAGCATGAAAATTTTCTCCTCAATATGATCCTACCAAACCATACTTAGTCTATATGAGATCCATGTCAGTTGGGTTCAAGTCTAGGCTCCTAGGTTCACATGATAACATAAAGTAGAAGCTGACATTCCATGGAACACGATTTTGACAATTTGAACTAAGTTGAGCATTAGATTGATCAGGCGAAGACAGGTCCCATCACGTTCGCCAAACCTGTTATCATCGCAAAATTTTTACTTTTTGCGAGTCAAACTGACCTTTGAAAAAGTTTTTGAAAATAACTCGCCTCCGTTTTAAAATGCGGGATAATTCCGAAGAATGGGACTCGCCTGTCGGTACAAGGTTCAACCGTTCCTGGCGCCTTTACCAAGCGTAATTGAACCAAGGATCAATTGTATGCTTAACTTTGCTCAACTTGTCTAAATCATGTTCTATTTCCTAAATGCACAAAGAATCAGGCATGTGCTATGAATTTTTGAAAATGCATATTTGAAAATATGATGTTTGCTTCAAAGATTGGAAAATATTTAAAAAATAAACTCTTTGAAAATCGAGATTGAGATATTGTATCTGAGAAAGTGAAAATCGATTTCTGAAGAATCTAGAGGTTTTGTGAAAATCGATTTTGAAAAATGTGAAATAACTTTGGAAAACTTGATTTCTTTGAATTCGAACTTTGAAATTGAAAATGTAACTTAGAAAAATCGAATTTGGAACTTGGGAAATACTTGAAATATCATTGGCAAATCCATATTTTGAGAAAATGGATTTTTGAATAAGACTTAGAAAATTTTGAGAAAATTGATTTTTCTGAATTGGAATTTGAATTTGCAAATTGAATGAAATGAATGAATATGGATTTGAAAGACTTGATTTTGAGGAATTGAGAAAATCTTTTTGTATTTTTGAGAAATGCAGTGCATTTTGAAGTTAGCCTAAGAGTGTAGGCTGAATGTGGCTAATACGAAGATTACAAATCTGGGTATCATTTGTATTCTGACTATGGCCATAAATACAAATTCCACCAAGTTTGTCAACTCCATAAGAGATAGTGCATGTGCCATTCGTGTAGACCATAGTGAATTTGAAATATGTGCATGAATAATGCATTCATTAGACATTTAATATTTGCAGAATTAAATTATAGGCAATGCAATCCTAGTCTATGCAGAAATTTAAATTCTTATTCCAAAATTAATTTAATTTACATCACTATTGAATTTAAATACAAAAAATTAAATAAAAGTAAAGTCTTCAATGTCCTTGCAAAACTTAGAAAACTTTGTTAGTGATGATATGTTGGCTTTTCTAGATTTATCCAGCAATATCTAGAAATTACTGGATTTTGTTAGATATAAGCCTTTTTGCCATGATTCCCTTAAATCAAAATGATGAAATATGAAATAATATTAAATAAAATAAGGAATATAAGATATGAAATTTCGAAATTGGGGTCAAAATGACCAAAATACCCCTAATAACAAGACTATGGCCTTGAAATTAGGGTTTTTACAAAGATATTTGATAAAATGCAAGTTTTGAAATACAAATAATGATAAATTAACTCAAATATGATATGACATGATTTAAATGAGAAAATTAGGGTTAGGGATTTCGAAATTGAGGTCAAATGACCAAATTGCCCCTGATAGCAAGACTATGGCCTTGAAATCAGGGTTTTCTAAAATAGATTTTGGTAAAACTTAGGTTTTAGGCACTAAATGAAGTCAAATAAGCATCAAATTAAACCTAAAGCATCCTAATATGATTATGAACATTATTAAACCCTAAAAATACATGATTATACACGAAAATCCAAGAATATCATAAAAACTGTGATTTTGACAAGATTTCAGGATTCTTCGGGTACCCTGTTTTGCAACTTGCTTAATTCAGTCATCAATCAGATTCCAAAATTCATCAAATTTGGTACCTGCACTTATTATAACCCTAATATCGGATTGAAATTATAAAAAAAAAATTGACATTAATTTAATCCGAAAATAGCATCAAACCCTAAAAATATGCTATTTTTGACCTAGTTCACCAACCAGTCTCAGTCCAAGACCCGAACCAGGGGTCAATCCTCCATGAAAATTTCTGATTTTTGACAGAGACTAAATAGACAAGAAAACAGAACTTTTCCTTTTTAAAGATCTGAAAAATCACTTAAAACCAGGGAGATCCCCATCCGACAATCCGGACTTGAATATATTGATTTTAACCTTGGTCCAAACTGACACTTCGAATTAAAATCCTGATATAAATAACAGTACTAATCCAAAATATCTGATATTTTAACAGTGAATAGATATTAGAAAAATAACAGTACTCACCGTTTACAGATCATGAATCGGATCTGTATTTTGGGATTTATGAATAACACAAGTCTGATTAGAGTTTTGGTAAACCTTAATGAGTTTTAAATTAAAAATCAAAGTCTCTGACAGAGGGAAAATACTAAACAATGGTCACAAATTCTGAAAATTTCACAGTAGATATATCTAATCAATATGAATCCATAGCACTTTACAGATCTAAAATCGGACATTGTATGAGAAAAATATCATCACAGCAAGTTACCTTCTTGATTTTAACAACGATTTTAAAGCTTTAAAAACCCGATTTGATGTCTGATTTTTCTGACAAGGTTCCCAAAGTCCAAAATCTCTGATTTTTTTACAGTAACTCCTTTACACATACATGTATCGCATATAAAAAAATCAGAACTAAACAGCAAGTATTTCAATCCTAAATAACATTATCTTTACTGTTCTAAGCCTAAAACACACAGAAATCTAAGAAACTTAAGAAACCATGCATTAACTAATGAAAATCAATAAAATAAACCATAAAACAGTAAATAGAAATTATTTCTATGGTGTAAAACGTATAATAAGCATGAATAAACCATTAAATAAATAAAAAATCAGGGAATCAATGGCTGGAATTCGATTTTACCTTTAAAGACATAGATTTAACCCATTAAAAGGGTGAATCATATGTTTTATTGGTTAATAATGAAAAGAATCATGATCAAACCAATTCTAATGGATTAAAATCCCTGTAAAACACACAAAACGGGGTTAGATCACCTTCTTGGACCGTTCTTGATGGTTCTTGAGGTTGAATCTTGATTGAATCCACATAAGGAGGGGTGTCCAAGGCTAAATCTAGGTTTAAATCATTAAAAACACTAAATAAAATATTAAAAATTGAAGAAATTATTTACCTTGGAGTTGCAGCAATGGAGGAAGGCTGGATAAGAGAGAGAAGCTCCAAGATTTTCTCAAGAGGTGGCTGGAAAAATTGTCCCCCATATAGCTCCTTTTTATAGAAAATTTTTAGGTTTTAAAAAAAATGGAAATTTTGGAAATTTTGGACTCTAAAGGGGGGGGCGATTTTGGGGTGTAGTTACTATCCTACCCCTAGCCTAAATTATCCTAACTAATACCTAATTCACCCATAGACTATCCTAGAAATCCCCCAAATGTAATGCCACTTGGCATTTTTAACATTTGACTTTTAAAACACCTTTTAAAAACCTTTAAAAACACTAGTTTTAAAAACTAACTTTCAAAATGAGTTTTCAAAATAAATCTTAACTCTTCTAAACCCCTAACACTAACAAAGACACTGACTAACCCTAGTCTATCCCTGACTTACTCGAATATGGCGCCACCCTGAGTGGGCCCTACTTGAGTTTTTCAAAAAGCGATTTTAAAACTTGAAATTGAAGGAGTTTTCAAAAGGATTTTCAAAAGCAATATTAAAATTAGAATTTTTGAAATGGCATAGGATTCTAACCGAGTCAGAACTCCTCTGGATATGGTGCCAACTGAGTGGGCCCACATCGAGTTTTGAAGAATTTTGAAATAAACACTGAAAATGGTTTTGAAAAGGGGTTAAAATCAGTATTTGAAATTCAAGATCTTTGAAAATAGGGTCTCAAGCGAACTGGAACTCCGAGTTAGAGTCCTGAACTCTTAGGATTCTGAGTTTTTAGATTTTAGAATTCAAATGGAAGAATTTTCGAAAGATTTTATCAAAAATTGACGAAATAAGTCAAAAAAAACACAATCAGGGTCAGACTCCTAACTCGACTGACCTCTAAAATAGAGTCCTGAATTAGCTGGACTCTGTAAAATGACCTAAATTTTGAAAACAATGGAAAAAGACTGACAATGGGAGTAAAACAGACCCCCGAACAGACTCCTGACTGGATTAGGACTTTGGGACAGAGTCCTGATCTGATTGAAACTTTCAAAAATTTGAGAAATTTGATGAATAAGAGGATCCAGAAGCGACACCACCTCAATGGGCCTCATCTGTGAATTGAAATCGATTGAAATTTGAAGTTAAAATGAATCCAGATTGTTTTCTGAGAAAATATTTTGAAATATGAGGTCCTGGGGTTGGAAAATGATAGAATGTTGACTAAAAAACCATGTTTTGAAATTGACTTTGAAAGCAAGCTTTAAAACTCGAATCTGAATTGAATGTTTTGAAAACAGGAGTGCTAGATCTCGAAAATGAGATGGGATGACATGCAGTGCTATGCAATGCGATGAAATGATATGCAAGATGTATGCAGTGATATGCAATTACATATGAAATGGACAAACACTGGATGAGGGTAAAAATTTGGGGTGTTTACAGAAGGTTATCCAGGACAAAGAGTCTGATGGAAATAGTGAGGACAACAAACAACAAGGTGATTATGATAAAATAAAGGAAATTCCACCCCATAAGCAAGAACAAGTTAAAGGAATAATATGTCGTGTCTATCATTTGTGACTAAACAAGTAGTGATTAGTGAACATACACTCTAACTGTCTTAGATTAAGAAATTTTTTTTTTGTGATTCAGGACAGATTTTGTCATCAAAGAAATCATGTATGAATTCTTGTCGAGACCAACTTTTAGCTCCAAACTTCTCTTAGTAACTCATTGTGTGTTGTCCTGATCCTTATATGTTGGGAGCTCGCACATATATGTGCATCCATGTCAATACCAATCCTCTCAGACTATTATCTCTACTGGAATAATGCAATGAAATTTCGAGGACGAAATCCTTTTTAGGAGGAAAGGATGAAGTAACCGCAAATTTTATGCAGTTACCTAGAAATTTTATACATATATATTTTATAATTAACGTGATTTGGACCTAGGATCCGTTACCCGAATCCAAAAGAAATATATAAAAATGGGTATTAAAGTATATATATAATAATAATACTAAATAAATAAATAACTAAGATTAATTGTTATAAGGAAATAATAATAAATAAATTTGTCGAATCCACAGTTGGACCCAAATGGATCCAACCCATGGATCCACTGTTATTTACAAGACCCGGGTCCACCTCTCGCTTGGGGCCCGATTCCACTTTGATAGTGGATACAATGTCGTGGGTCGCAGGACCCGGACCCAGACCCGGCCAAGCCTTATAAAAACTTAAAGGCAAAGAATCGTGCCTAGGGCACGATTCTTGCCAAGACTCAAGAAGGGGAAAGTTACGGAGGGTCGTAACTAACTAACTCTGCCTTTCGCGGAGGGAGGGAGAGCATGGGGTCGATAAAGAGGGGGGTTGGAGGAAAGCCTTACCCTTCACTCTGCCCCGGGTTTCTCTCTATCATGCTTGTCCCTCTCTGACGATCCTGCGCTCACTTGCAGAAGCACTGGCATCGGAAAGCTTCGATCACCTGCCGCTTCAGTCGTCGGCGACCTCAATAAGTGATTTCCTCCTCCAGTTGCCGGAAAAAGGTAGAATTCTGCACCTTTTCTTGTCCGGTGTTGATTGCATCCAGTTGTGTTTGGGTCGGTCCAGGGGAACCCCGATTTTTTCTTCACGTTACGAGCATGTCAAACCCCGATTCTAGTGTGTTTCCAAGACGATGATGGGAGTCTTGAGTGCTGGAAAACTTTCACAGGTGAGTGGAGGTTTTCAGCAGTGGCGATTCTTGTTGTAGGATCCTGTGCTACTATTGTAAGAAGTTGAGTGATTCTTGATTGGGATTGGGTTTTTGTGGGAAGATTAGAAAGGGGTTTTTCTTTTGATTTGTAACCCTTTCTGATTAGATATCAATTGATCTCTGGCTGTGGGTGTTTCTGTCATGCCAGAACTTAAGGTATGCATGGTGTGCTCCAATGCGGTGTCGGGATCTCGGTGGGCACTACACTGATTTGGATTTTTTTTCTCTTGCCTAACCCTGACCTGGGGAAATCTCAAATCCAAAATATTTGGGGGTTCTTGGTTAAAGCAATGGGTAAACTCACCAGTGAAAAAAAAAAAAAAGAATACCCCAGACTTGGGGGTTTTCTGTCGATCTTGATGCTGGATAACCAGATTCAGGGGGAAGTGTTCCATGAAAGTGAACGTTGAAGGTTGTTTCTGATTTTATTGGTAACCCATAGCATGTTGATATAGATTTTTTGTTAGCTTAATCTGCATCTGTTTCATTTAGAAAGACATAACATGTTTAATTCTTGTCAGTCCTAATTGGAGTCTGTTTTAACATACTTTTGTTAAATACCGGTTGGCTAATCTCTGGAGCTTGTTTCATTTAACATTAAATAACATCCTTATGTTAGTTCTGAACAACTGAATGTGTTCGTTTCATTTGGACAAACAGAACATTCTTATATGAGTTCTTGATTAGCTAAATGTGTATATTTCATGCTGAAAAGTTCAGCCTAATTAAAATAAATCATGTTAACTGAGTCCTGTGTCTGTTCATTCTGAATATAAACAACAACTACGCCTTCATCCCAAAACAATTGGGGTCGACGATATAAACCAACAAAGAAAATCATTATGGGTCTTCCACATAAATCCTTCTCCTCCATTCATTTCTATTCAATGCCATGTCCTCAGTGAGGTTCAAAGCATTCATATCCTTTCTTATCACCTCCATCCATGTCTTCCTAGGCCTACCCCGACCTCTTTTAACTAATATATTTTTCCATTTCTCCACCCTTCTAACTAAAGCATCATTAGGCCTTCGTCGAATATGTCCAAACCACCGTAAACGATTCTCTCTCAGCTTATTTTCAATGGGTGCAACGCCTACCTTCTTACGTATCTCCTCGTTCTGAATCTTATCTTTTATTGTATTTCCACACATCCATCTCAGCATACACATTTCAGCTACACTCATTTTTTGAATATGATGTCTCTTGGCAGCCCAACATTCTGTACTATATAGTAAAGTGGGCCTAATAGTCGTCCTATAAAACTTTCCCTTCAACCGCAATGGCATTCTACGATCGCACAACACTCCAGTTGCACTCTTCCATTTCATCCACCCAACCTTTATCCTATGATTTACATCTGCATCAATTTCTCCATACTTTTGAATGATAGATCCCAAATATTTGAAAGAATCATCCACCGGTATTTCGTGCTCACCAAGCTTCACTACACTCCCATCACTACTTCGTTGCTTACTAAATTGACATTCCATGTATTCTGTCTTACTCTTACTCAACTTAAAACCTCTTGCTTCCAATGTCTGTCTCCATAATTCTAACTTAGCACTAACCCCAGCTCTAGACTCATCAATCAAAACAATATCATCAGCAAACAACATACACCATGGCACATTTTCTTGAATTGATCTCGTAAGCTCATCCATCACTATAGCAAATAGGAAAGGGCTTAAAGCAGATCCTTGATGTAACCCAACCGTTATAGGAAAATTGGTTGTCACCCCTCCACAAGTGCGGACATTGGTTACGACTCCATACATATCTTTAATTATACTAATGTACTTGAGAGAAACACCTTTCTTCATCATTGTCCACCTGAGAACGTCCCTAGGTACTCTATCGTAAGCCTTCTCCAAATCAATAAAAACCATATGCAAATATGTGTTCCTCTCTCTATTTCTTTCAATAAGTTGTCTAAGAATATGTATAGCTTCCATAGTTGATCTTTCAGGCATAAAACCAAATTGATTCTCTGATATCATGACAATCTTCCTCAACCTAGACTCAATCACCCTCTCCCAAAGTTTCATAGTATGACTTATGAGTTTTATACCACGATAGTTTGTGCAATCTTGTATATCACCCTTATTCTTATATAGAGGCACCAAAGTACTCTTCCTCCACTCATTAGGCATCTTATTTGTCCGCCAAATCTTGTTAAAAAGATTTGTCAACCATTCTAAACCTTTCTCTCCCAAGCATTTCCAAGCCTCGATAGGTATACCATCTGGGCCAACTGCCCTTCTTGATTTCATTTTCTTCAAAGCCTCTGCAATTTCTTTCTTTTGAATCTTGCGCATGAAGTCATGATTCATCTCATGAAAAGGAATTGAAAAGTCTTCAAGATCCTGAGCATGACTTTCATTAAATAGCTTATCAAAATAATCTTTCATCTCTCCTTAATCTCCTCATCTTTGACTAAAACCATTTGCGTTTCATCTTTGATACATCTAACCATACCCAGATCCCTCGATTTCCTATCTCTCATCTTTGCAAGCCTATAAATATCCTTCTCACCCTCTTTGGTATCCAACTTGTCATAAACCTCCTTATATACCTTATCCCTCGCGTTCTGAACTACTTTTTTAGCTTCCTTCTTTACTATCATATACTTCTCCAAATTCTCATTATCACGATTTTTACTTAGATTTCTATAACACTCTCTTTTAACCTTAATAGCTAATTTGACATCCTCGTTCCACCACGATGTATCCTTACCTAGCGGTGCACCACCTTTAGACTCATCCAATACCTCCTTAGCCACCTTTTTCATGCCACCCGCTATCTTATTCCACATAGATTCCGAATCCTCCTCGAGACACCAATCAACTTCCTTAACTACCCGCTCTACAAACATTCCTTGTTTAGCTTCTTTCAGTGCCCACCACTTAATTCTAGGATCTATCATATGTCTATCCCTTTTGCGGTATTGTCTAATTCTAAGATCTAAAATTAAGACTCTATGTTGTGTAGCTACACTTTCTCCCGGTATAACCTTACAATCGATGCAACAACCCCTATCTTTCTAAGTAGGAAAAAATCTATCTGACTCGTATTAACCCCACTTTTAAATGTTACTAGGTGAGACTCTCTCTTCCTAAACCAAGTGTTTGCTAAGATCATATCATAGAACAAACCAAAATCTAAAATCCTTTCTCCACTTTCGTTTCTTTCTCCTATACCATAACCTCCATGGATACTCTCAAATGCATCCCTACTAATGCCTACATGCCCATTAAGGTCACCACCGATGAAAAGCCTTTCTCCATAAGATATCCCTTGTACTACTCCATCTAAATCTTCCCAAAATTGACGCTTAATGGAATCATCTAAACCTACTTGAGGTGCATAAACACTAATAATATTAATAATATTCGTACCTAATACTAATTTAATAAGTAAAATCCTATCACCCTTCCTACGGACCTCAACTACATTATCTATAAACTCACGACTCATAACAATCCCTACTCCATTCCTATTCCTATTTATTCTTGTATACCAAATCTTATTCCTATTCCTATTTATTCTGAATATAAACATGTTAATTTAATTTCTACTAACCAGTTGTGATTATTACATTTGTAAAGCATGACATCTTTATGTTCATTTCGGGACAGTCGAATAGTGTATAGGTCGATCAGCCTTGTGAACTGATATCTTTGAGTGCTTTGATTTCAAATGATCAGCATGTACTTAAAATAATATATATATATATATAGATTGATTGATTTGAACTTGAAATGTCTAAATGAATTGGTCCAATTGATTTGAGGTTGATGAACCAGACATTTATAGATATAGACAAACACCTATGAGGTCAAAACCTTGGATCAAACTTTTTGAATGTCTTAGGCTCTTATGTATTTAACCAGTTGCACCTGCGTGAATAATGATACTAAGTGGGTTACATCTATAGTTGTATATGCTGCACCGAGTTGTTGTTTGGGCTCTATAGGGTTCTTTAAATTTCATTCTTCCAGGTTTCTCTAGTGCTTTGACTGATTTACATGAAATACCACGTGCTTAAACTGTTTTTTTGTCAGAAAATGTGTTATATGAATTGCTTGAATGCAGTATGTTAGTTGTGTTTGAGGAGTGTGATTGTTATATTGGTTTCAAATATATGATGGTGCACTTTGTGACATATGGATAAGTGCCTTTTCGCGAGGCAGTCACTTGGGAAAACTTTGCCTAGCGGGCAATATGGATTGATTACCCGATGCGGGTATTTGGGCTATTAGCCTGTTTGTTATGGCAATAAAAATAATGAAAACTTAATCATAAATGTTGGGCGATTGACTGGTTTAAAGGCACCGAAGCACTTTGAGTGGGTTTATGCAATCAATATGACAAAGGATTGGGACTGTTCTATACACCTTGGTAAAATGACTAAGGTTGGGAATTCTACTGTTGTGGAAGTAGAAGGAAGTAGAGGAAATGCCTTGTACTTCAGGAAATTAATTAAATGAAAAGATTAACCCACTCAGTTCTTGGGCTTACCTTGGAGAGAGTAGGTGGTACAAAACTCCGGGGAGATGTGTTTTGGTTTCGAGCTTAAAGCGACTCGTTGGTCCCAGTTCTCGGAGTTGGGGGACCCAGACTACTAATATGTCCTAGATGGTAGCTCTTTATTATTTTGCAGAAGTTAGGGATGCATCCTGTTTTGGTTTTGGCCTTTGGGAGGTTCTCTCGGTCACTGGCCGCTCCCTTGGGATTTCAGTCTCAGTTAGAATGTCTGGATTAATAAAATACCCTTGAATAATATACCCTCGAACATTCTCTTCTGTGATGGTTGCCTCAGCCCGTGTGTAACCGCGAGATAAGATAAAATAATCACTATTCAGAACAGTTAGGTATCATAGTGTGTGGAGTTACTATAGAGACAATTTCATATTCTTTCAAACATGCTTTATATTCTGAGCTTGTGATGAAATGCAAATCCTGAAATGCATAGATATGAGATAATTGAATTCATATTGTTACTGTTACATGAAAATCATGCATGTTACTGTTATTGTTGTTACAGAATATGCTTTACTTGTTTAATTATTGTTGTTGTATAATCTGCTTACTTGCTTAGATATATGTTTGTTATTGTTGTTGCATAGTCTGCTTTACGTGCTATTGTATATGTTAAAGATTCACAAATGACACCCACATCACATACTAAATTCATGATATACATGCATTAAAAGTTACAGATTTTATACTTAGTCTAATTCCTATAATTTTACTATTTTCAGATAAATAATAGCATTTACGAGCGACTGCAGGATGGGGCATCGGATCGAGATTTTTGATTTACTGTTCCAGGGATCGCTTGGGTTTATTGTAATTTAATTGTTTATATCATTTAAAACTCTAACGTTAATTTTCATTGATAATGAAATGCAATAAACGTTTTGGGTCTTCTCTCCAGTGTAATGTTCTGAAATGCTTAACCCTATAGTATTTCTTGTTTCTGCTGTTATATATAAAAAAAATCCTGAAAAATATGGGTTAAAATTTTGGGGCATTACAGGACCCAAGGTCTACCTTGGAGAGGGTAGATAGTACAAACTCCGTGGGACATTCTAGTTTTGTGAGAGCTAGGCGTCTCACCCGGTCCCCAGTCCACGGAGTTAGGGGGCTAGGACTACCATTGCATCCTAGGTGGTAGATCTGAGTCTTCTGCAGAAGTACAGGATGCATCCTAATTCTAGTTCTAGCCATTGAGGAGTACTCTCTCGGTCATGAACTGTCCCATTTGGATACTCGTACGGCTAGTCACATGGGTTATAAAATAATAGACCTGTGTGTGGTCTCGGTCCGCTACGATGTCGAATGCATGTGCATACCCACAGGGTAATTAACAAGAAGAAATTTAAAGTTAGTGCATTAAGAAAAATCTTCAAGTAGTTGCATAATGCTTGATGCTGCAATTGTTAGAATAAGTCGTGATTCCTGCATTGCATGACTCAAATTGGTTTTTCTTTACAAGAAAAATGTGATAACTTATAAATGATGTGTTGAATATTGGTGTGTGCTTTATGCAAATTTTACATGGAATGCTTTACTTAAGTCAGGTATGCATTCACATAAGTTCCAAAGTTATTATTACTTATATAAATATGGTTCATGCATATGATGTAGCGTGCTTTGATGTTGATGAAAATTAATCATGAAATACTTGACTTTAGTGACTTGTACATTAAATGGTTATTAGTTCTATCTAAACATGTTGCACATATACTTGTACACATGACACTGTGCACATTCATTTGGATATTATAATTCTTACTCAGACGGGGTAATCTGACCCCTTCTGAATTAATATTTTTCAGGAAACAGAATGGCGAGCAATTGCAGTCGTTGCTGCAAACAGTGCCATGTGACCATATCTTCTTCGGATGTCCTGAGGAATTCTGACTTGTAATAAATCATTAAGTTGTAATTGATAACTTATAGTATTTCAATGCAAGAGTTTATTTTACTTAATGCCTTGAGTCTGTGCTATTACTTGTAACCCGCCCAAATAATTTGACTAAGGATTTAATAGAGCTTTTCCGTTTAAAAAAAAAATTATTCCAAAATTTTAAAGATAATAATTTGGGGTGTTACAGGTTCAATATGAAGAACTACATCGGGGTAAATGTGTTATAGATGAGCTCTTGAAACAATCTGTCTTGGAAGAAGTAAAAAATTCTAGTGAGGTTGGAGAACTATAATGCATGGTCTACAACACTAATTCTTCAAAAATGAGGCTAAATTAAAAAGCTTCTGGCAAAATCATAAGCGTAAGGCACAACAGGTACGGGTTCGAAAGGTCATGACAGTATGAATCCCAGATCTAGTAATATTCGTTGCCAGAAAAAATAACTCTCAACCCATTGATTACGAGGAGCAGGTCTTTAATTTTTAAGAAGAGCTAAGAAATAAGACATGTCAAATGAAAGTAGCCAAATGAGAGCAAAGACTCTACGAGATTCAGAACTTCGTCCTAAGTCAAGACACTGAACCTCTGAGGCTGATCTCTCAGAAGTTCCCCGGAACTAGGAAACCCTAGACCCATATCACTTTGTTCTTGGATGCATGCTCTGAATGTCTGAACAATGATCGAGCCTTAATTCGATTATTCCCAAGAAGTTTAGAATGAGAGGCTCTGTCTTGGTTCTCTAGCTTAGATGTCCATCAAATCCTTCAATTTCAAACCCTGATGAACCTATTCATTAAAAGGTTCAGGTTTAGAGTGGATGCACTACCAATAATCAATCAATTGTATGTTCTTAGGTAGAAGAAAGTTGAGTATGCACAAGATTTCATAAATCGATGGAGATTTGTATACCATCATATAAATGATCTATTTACTAAATTTCATGCCAGCACTCTAATCATGAACAACTTCAACCAACTATTGAATGGTCTCTTTGCCACTTAGAGATATGATATCTTCGTGGATCTTATCGTTGTGGCTATTCTGATAGAATCAAACTAGAAAAAGTGGATGAATGATGGATTACATGTCAAAACTGAGAATAGCAAAGATATCAGGACCAAGAAATTTGATCCCAAGAACAAAGTCAACATTGTGACCCTTTATAAAAATAAGGAACATTTTGGATCATCACAAAAGTAGAATCAGTACAGACAACAAGATCATCAGATGGTCTGTACAGGCATCAAGAACAATATAGACAACTAGAATGGTACAAACTACGAGGGGAGTAACAACAAGGACTCTCAAGTCCCAAGTGAAACCCAAATTGTACTAGGGATCCCAAGCTCACCCGATTCCACCAATCACTTTCGAAAGTCATGGAATTTTTGCTAAAATCCAAACTCATAAGGCTTCCCAAGGTTCCTAACCGTCCTCACGTTAAGGGATAGGATACCTTAAAATTATGCAAATTTCATCGGATAGTAGGACATGACACTGAACGATTTATCACTCTGAAGCACATCGTCCAAAATTTGTTGGACAATGGAGATCTCTAACTTACTGGAGATGATGAGCAGACCATAGGGAACACGAATTTAGGTATCTATACAACCCATTTCCCCAACATGGGCAGACCAACAATATTGAAGCTGCCAAGACAGTTGAAAGGCAATTGCAGCAGTCTTGGCAGTAAACATCATGATCATCCTGAAAGTAATAGTCAGTAAAAAGACAGACGATAGTACAATCCAGTTCCAAAATGGACCATTGTCTCAATTGTCACGGTGGGACATAACAAGCAAGATAGTCGAACATAAAAAAGAAGTAAACGATGTACACAAGAAAAATCATTGAACCCATCAAACAAAGTGGTGTCCAGAAAAAAGAGTCATGGACACTACCTCTCCTGTCAATCCCTTCGGAAAAGACCCTGGCAAGAGAGGTTAGACACCTCAAGAGGTCCATTTGTAAAGTAGATGATCTGTCTCCTCCATGCATTGATGTCAAGGTTAGGTTGTTAACCAATAGTAGCAGCAGGCATTGGGAATTCGCCATCAATGAATCCGCTCATGTCCTAACTTTCAACTATGCAAAAAAACTGAGTTTGCCAAAGGAATAAATTTGAATGATTTAGCTTGAAAGTAACAAAATTAGCTACATGCAACTTAAATGGGTAAGTATATTTCTTAGAGGTTGATCTGATTCAATTTGAACCACCATTATTGGAAGTCACAGATAGCAACAAGAGCAAAACACAACTCACACTGAAATCTACTGCTCTAATACCATAAAGGAAAATCATAAAACAATAAGAAAAACAAATTAATGTGATTCGGTGTAAAAGACACCTAACATCAATGAAAAGATACTCTACACTCTTGGTTGGTTGTGAGAGGTTCCACTGTCAATACAGCTCATACATGAATTCATATTTACAATTTTACTAAATTAATCTCCTATATTTAAGGCATGCAAAAGGGAATTATCTTCCTTTAAGATTTGTGTTGTTATCCTGATTGATTCTCCATTTACAACTCTTATCCCTTTAGATCTTATCTTCTCAATTTTGAAATTCTTGCTACCATTCCTGTTTGGATCTGAATCTCCATTTCGATCAGGATTGTGAACCATCTTCTCATTATCAAGATTTCCATGAATATAAGATAAATTTCATTTTGTAAGCAAGGATTTCATAGCTAAAACCAATTGCTTTATATGTAAATGTGAGTGTGTGCTATATTGCAGGGATATCTCAGTTGGAAGACCATCAGATTCAAGATCTAAAGATCACATGTTCGATTAACGCTCACCACATCAATTTTTCTCTAAAAGATAATATGATATATTTAAAAAATATAACAAAGTAAATAATATATCGATGAAAATAATTTAATATATACATGTAAATGGACAAATATATGTATACAAATTAATTTATGTACAAAGAATAATATATAGAAATATACATATACAAAAATGCCAAGTATATATAATATGAATTTTTATATACAAATAAATATATATTCACACACACACAAATAAATGCTTATTCCAAACACATGTATATATTATATTTATTTATGAATCTTTTTAACATATATAGACGCATGCGCACAAATACACACACAAATGTATTATATGTATATAGTAATAAAAATATAAATAGATCTTTTCAATGGAAAATACTTTGTTGTAGGTTTTAACCACGACTGATGTTCTTTTATTTCAATAGTGTGACCTTTGGTGCTTTTTAAGTGCCATTAAAAGAAATCTTCTTTGAAAAGCCTTTGCCGATGGTAAAAGTAAATATTATTTGAAATGAATGAAATCCTTTTGCTGGCGATTCTAAAGTGCCGGTAAAGACTTCCTCTGCTGCTTTTCAAGCATTGGGCTTTGTTCTTGCGATGCGAGATCCAGCAACACTTGGGTGGCACTTCTAAAGTGCCACCCAAAGTGACTACCAACGCTTAAAAAGTGCTGCTAGATGATGTTTCTAGTGTAACAAATTCATCTATGGATCCAATTTTGTCAGATCTTGGGTTCACGTCATAATGATGCTTAAATTCAAAATCCCCTAATTCCCATCCTCTAATTGATTTCCTTGGAACTCTCTCTCTCTCTCTCTCTCTCTCTCTCTCTCTCTCTCTCTCTCTCTCTATATATATATATATATATATATATAAGAGAGAGAGAGAGTGGTAGGTGCTTGACAAAAATGGAAGAACATGATGGACGCTCAGTGCGCACACATTTAAAAAGACCTTTTAGCGGCATTTTGAAGTGCGACAAAAGGTCTAAACAGAAATTAGACATTTATAGGCGCTCTAAAGGTAAATTACACGTGTGTAAAGGGCCTTCAGCGGCGTTTTGAAGCTTTGCTAAAAATCAGTGAAAATTAGACCTTTAACCGCACTTTAAAAGCACCACTAAAGGCTTTTTTTTTAGGTGAACGTGCATTGAGTATCCATCACACGTGCAGGCTATTAGCCTCATCTCACCTTGTTCTTATATGGGTAAGAAGGGCACCAATGGCCTCTCTCTCTCATCAACTAGGTCCCTAATCCCAGGGGTGATTTCCCCACTTCTCATGGGAAAAAAAAACTAAGTTGTTATATTAAGTCTCATGAAAACATATCAACAAGTGTACTATCGAAGAGCTAATTCACACTAAACAAACCATTCATGAAAAGAAAAAAAAAAAAGAGCACAGCAACCAAAGAAACTCATTTAAACAAATCAATGGTGTCTTTTATTCAACAATGAAAATCTCCCCTGCAAACTGCGAACGAACATACAATGCTTTTATTTTTGGCAACCATGACACCACTCCAACAGATCAACAATAAGTAGCAGCCCTCTAATAAAATGGAGGAGGATCAAAGCCAATCCTTGTAGAAGGACCTGAGGGGGAAACAAGCACACTTTTAGGGAGCACAAAGTAAGGATGGCCATCCGGAGGAGAAGGGGGAGCAGTTTCCGTAGAAGAGCCAGATGGGGAAACATGCACACCCTTAGGGAGCTCAAAGTAAGGATACTCATCTGGAGGAGAAGGGGGAGTAGTCCCCGTAGAAAGGCCAGATGGGGGAACATGCACACCTTTAGGGAGCACAAAGTAAGAATGGTCATCTGGAGGATAAGGGGGAGCAGTTCCCGTAGAAGGGCCAAATATGGAAACAGGCACACCCTTTGGGAGTTCAAAGTAAGGATACCCATATGGAAGAGAAGGGGGAGTAGTCCCTGTAGAAGGAAAGGGTGTTGTGTGTTCTCTCTGGAACACAAATTTGTGTGTTTCTATGTGTATGGAGGAATATCTTGGGACCCACGATAATTCATATGACAAGGTTTCCCACGATGACTTTATAATAAAATAACATACAAAAAAGGTAGATATGCTTTTGACGAAAATGTCCTCTCATAAGATAGATATGTGTTAGACGAAAATGTCCTCCCGCTCCTCGTATATAGATTTGCATGTTCCGCCTTTGTTTTTAGCTTGTGCTATAATACATGGCCGCCTTCTCGTTCATGCCTTGTGTTAGATAGAAAACTTATCCTGGTTTGTTCCTACCTCATGTAGATAACTATAAATCGAACGACTGGTTCAATCATTGGTGGGCATCAAAGGGGGATTTGCTGACCATCTCTTTTTACACTCTTCTCTTCTTCTTCGTTTTTGTTAGGCAATATGGAAAAAAGTAATGACGCACAAACATTCCAACAAGTGTCATTAAAGTGTCGTGAGTACCTTTCTATGTCATCATGTTATTGTGGAAGAACATATGTCATCATGAGTGTCATTAAGGTGTTGTTTTGTTATTGCAGGTAGATTATATCATTTCAACGGTTGGAAAGTTGAAGAAATTTGTAAGATGTTGGGACCTGTTGGCAAAAATGCTTAGTTACATATACGAGCAAGGGTATTTACCCCACCCGGTATCGTCCATTCACTCAGTATATGAAATGTAACGCAAATTGTGGATGTAGTAACATGTATATCGATTTGTGAGATATTGTTTCATTTGTAATATATTATGTTGAATTGTCGTATATCGATTTGTAAGATATTATGTGTTTTCTATTATTGATTTATGAAATATTGTATTGTTTGTTGATATCAATTTGTAATATTATGTTGAATTGTCGTATATCGATTTGTAAGCTATTATGTATTTTATAGTGACGATTTGTGAGATATTGTTTTGTTTATTACTATCAATTTGTAATATATTATGCTGAATTATCATATATCGATTTGTAAGATATTATGTATTTTCGAGTATCGGTTTGTTAGATATGGTGTTGTTTGTTAATATTGATTTATAAGCTATTATGCTTAACTAATCAGTTGTTGTTGTTATATGCATCTTTAATAAATCATATTAAACGTATGCGCTAGCTAACGCAAATTGATATTTTACACATGACAATGTTGAGCACATCAGCTAGTTGTAGTGAAGATGACGTATCTCAATCATTGGGAAGTCATGGCACAATAGACATTCGTACTATCGACGCACCTGAAGAATTGAATATGTGCACTAATGATGCACATGATAAGAAGGGTGTTGGCATTGGATTCACTCTTGACTTGAATATTCCAGCAGACAAAATACAAATCAATAATTAGGTAGACGATCACGACAGTGCAATTGACAAAGGTGCAGGCACCTCAAGTCTACATGGTAGTATACTTGACTCTGTTTCCGTAGAGGGAATGCAGTTTAATAATGAGGAATCTGCATACAAATTTTACAATGATTATGCCTTAAAACTTAGCTTCAGTGTTAGAAGGTATTCTTGGGCAAAAAATGCACAGGGTGTCGTGGTGAGAAAGGCATATGTTTGTTCTAAGCAAGGTTGGAAGAAGTCAAGTGGAAATCCAATAAGGAGCAAGCCAGATTCAAGATGTGATTGTCCAGCGAGAATGGTGTTAAGAAGACTTCTAAATAAAAAATATGTAGTTCATACTTTAATCAATGATTATAACTATGAATTAGCCGTTTCATTTATGACTCCTATGTTAAGGTCACATCATAAAGTAACTGAAGTGCATGCTGCAATTGCTGAAATAGCTGATATCGTCAGCATTGCACCAAGGAAGACATACAATTTTTGCGTGCACGTAGATGGTGGTCGCGAGAATGTACCATTCAAACTTATAGATCTAAGAAACCACTTGAGAAGGAAGAGGTCAGAAAACATAAAGAATGGAGGAATATGTTCTTTGGTTGATTGCCTATAAAAAAAAATCAAACATTGACCCTGGTTTCTTTAGTGCAATGCAACTGAATGAAGATGGGTATGCTGTGAATATGTTTTGGGCAGATTCAAAGTCAAGAGTGAATTATGAATGCTTCAATGATGTGTTTGTTTTTTATACGATAGTGAAGATTAATACGGAACAATGGCCATTTGCGCAGTTTGTCGGAGTGAACCATCACTCACGGAGTTGCATATTAGGCGGTGCTTTTTTTTATGACCAGACTAAGGAAAACTTTGAATGGTTGTTCAGAGTATTTACACAGGCAATGAATGGGAAGCACCTTGGAGCAATACTTACAGATGGTGATCATGCAATTGCAGCTGCAGTGTCACATGTATGATCATATGCAAATCATCGCCTATGTTTATGGCATATCTTTCAAAATGCAGCAAAGAACATAAGATACATTTTTAATTAGAAGACAGGGTTTGATAAAAAGTTTAGACAGTGTGTACTTGAGAGCATAGATGAGGTCACCTTTATGTCTGAGTAGGAGCAAATGATTCAGATGTTAAAAGTAATAGACCTTAAGCTAGTAATTGCTATATGATTTAGCAAACGTAAGTACAAATCGTTTTAACTTCCTAAACACTCTCACTAGTAATCGCTATATGATTTTTCAGTAGCACTTCTGTGTTACACTTATTAAGGAAAGAATTATATAATTACAACAAAGAATGTCAAAATTACAACATAGAATTATCGAGATACACAAATCACATATGTTTATTCACTTGCGCTTGACGACTCAGATGGACATAGAACTCGTCTCTTTCTTGGACTTGGTGGAGTCTCTTTAATCGTTGGCCTCTTCGTTCCCTTGATCTTATAAAACCCACTGGTAATCATCTCAACCAGCGACCCAATTTGTTTACTCAAATTTTGCACGTCCTGTAACTCCTTATTCTCACTCTCCAGCATTGCAAACCTTTGGTCGGACGATACCTTCTCCTTTGGGAGTTGTGTTTGCTCATTATCGTGTACTGCAACAAATGAAATCGTAGTATCTGCCAAATGGACACGATAGATGTTACGTCTATGTCGAAGGACCACATGCTTGGGGACAAGAGTGACCTCACTTTCAGGTTGCTTCTCCTCAATCTGTCGATTTTCACGCATGGGTTGCCAATATTGTTTGAAATAGTTGGGGTCATATTGTCGTTCTTTATAATCATATGGTATGGCACAAACACCTCCTTTGTTCCAGTTATCCAATTGTTTCATGAAGCATTTGTGTCAATTCATGTTTGTGGCCCCACCACTATTCATCTTCATTTTCAATGTCACAGGCAATTTTGGTATCGACTGTCCCAAGCCAGCTTGTAGGAGTACTCGACTACCATGCTGTATTTTGGCTTCACATTTGCTAAAGAGCTAAATATCGCAGACAGACAGTCTTGCAGCCTTAGCAACAACCTCATCGTCGTCATCCTCCCCATCCCCATAAGGTCTCCACATAACTTGTACAATCAAGATTGTGGTTTAGATATAGACATAATTATTCATGCAAAATGCTGAATGCGATAACGATTTATACTAAAGAAGACAAAATGTTGAATGCGATTATTAGTTAAGAATGTTAAACATTACAATGATTTAATGTAATGAAAGTAAGATGCAAATGTGATAACGATTTGTACTAAGAAAAATGATATCATGAATGCGATGATTACTTGAGAATGCTAAACATTATAACGATTTACGGTAATAAAAATTAGATGCAAAGGCAATGATGATTTGTACTAAGGAACACAAAATCCTAAAGCGATGATTACTTAAGAATGCTAAACATTACAACGATTTATGCTAATGAGAGTTAGATGCAAATTCGATAACAAGTTTTACTAAGGAAGACAAATTCCTAAAGCAGTGATTACTTAAGGATGCTAAACTATATAACGATTTACGCTAATGAAAGTTAGATGCAAATGAGATAACGATTTGCACTAATAAAGACAAAATCATAAAGTGATGATTACTTAAGAATGCTAAACATTACAATGATTTTAATCCATTTACCTCATTTAATTACAGCCCATCTAAAATGAATTAAGCATTTTCGCACTTGACATTTATTGAAGCCCACGCGCCGATCATGGGAAAACCATAAACCGCAGGGCCACATTGAGGACGCAAGGCGACAATATGCTCCCAAGTCTAGGCCTACAAAAAACAATATATTAGTAAGACTACAACCTTCAATGAGCTTAGTCCAAAAATACTAAATATGTAATAAACAAATGGTCAACCCCCCCCCCCCCCCCCACCCCCCCCACGATTTTAGTAGCCCTACTTGCACGGTAAAGTTGATTGTACAAGTGTGTGAGCATAGCAGCACCCCATGCCCAGTTGTCGACTTCATCTAAGTCTTTCATGAACTGCAGCCACAAGTAACTTATTCTCAAACCAGAACAATCGGAAAATAAAGTTAGTCCAAAAAAATAAAGAAGTCGTGCAACTCTTGGTCAGCTGCTTCAGATGCACATGCAGCGGACCGACCTTCCCATTTATTACAGAAAAAATAAACTTTCATCGATGAGGAATTGCCTCCACCAAAAATACACTCACGCCATTCCTCCATCGGCATTCCTAGAAAAGCCGTGCAATTGTCCCTTGGGTTATAATTTGAATCTCGTGTTAGGACAACACTTCCATGTCACTTAAGACCCGTAATTCGTGCCACATATTTTAGGGTTATGGTCATCTCAAAACCCTCAAACTAGAACGTATTCGTCTTATGGTTTCACTTATTGACCAGGTGGGTCATGGTGTTCCAACAATTTTCAAAATAATGTTGGTCTAGAAGGCCGCCGAAGTGCATCTTTCGTAATCGGCCCTTCTGATATTCACTCAGCTTTCTGAATCACGACAGAACTACAGGCCACATACACCGCCACCTCAGCTTTTCACCTGCTGCTCTGCTTCTCTTCTGACTTGCCTGTAACACAAAATATCAAATCATAGTTAATCGCTATACCTAGTAATCGCTATACAGAGTAATCGCTATACAAAGTAATCGCTATCACAGTAATCGCTATATAGAGTAATCGCTATATATAATAATTGTTATACATAGTAATTGTTATACAGAGTAATCGTTATAGATAATAATATCTACAACAGTATACTGTGACATACAGTAGTGATTAACGTACCTTGGTCATACTTCTCCTCTTCATCCCCTTCCTTCCTATGCTTTTGTATTTCTTTCTTCCTTCCCTCCTTCGTGACCATCGTATGCTTTTTCCTTTCTTTTTCCTTCTCTTTCTCATTCTGCTTTTTCCTTTCTCTTTCCTTCTCTTTCTCGTCTTCCTTCTCCTTCTTTTGCATTTCTCTCTCTTTCTCGTCTTCCTTCTCTTCCTCATCTGCCTTCTTCTTCTCCTTCCTTTGCCTTTCCTTCTCTTCCTCATCCTGATGCTTCTTTCTTTGTCTTTCCTCTTCCATCTTCATCATTTGGCTTTCCTTCTCTTCCTCCTCCATCTTCTTTAATTGCCTTTTTCTCTTCTCCTTATTCCTTTTTTGCCTTTCCATCTCCTTCGCCTCCTTCATTTGCCTTATCCTCTTTCGATGTGCTAAAAACTCCTTCATCTTTTGCCTTTCCTTCTCTTCCTCCTCCTTCAATTGCCTTTCCCTCTCCTCCTCCTCCTCTTGCTTCTTCCTTTGTCTTTCCTTCTCTTCCCCATCCTCTTTCTCTTTCTTTTGCTTTTCCATCTCATCTTCCTCCTTCTTTTGCCTTCGCTTCTCTTGCTTCTTATTATTCCTTTGTTTTTCCCTCTCCTCCACCTCCTCTTTTTGCCTTCCCTTCTCTTTCTCCTTCTCCTTATTATTCTTTTGCTTTTCTCTATCCTCCACCTCCTCCTTCCTTTGCTTTTTTTCATTATCCTCCTCCTTCTTTTCATTTTGCTTCTCTTCATCATCCTTCTTCTTTTTCATCGTTGGATTACTATCTTCAATATCTGACGGATTAGGCTCTGCTCTATACTTTACCAGCAATTGCTTCATTTCTTTATCATTGTCAATCTTTATTAGTCTGTAGTATGCTTCTACTTGCTCATACAAAACATACTTTTGGATGATTTCGTCAAGAGTTTTCCCCGCTGACGACGAAGTGTTTCTTCTCTTAGGAATGTAATCCATTGGTAACCTGCACAACATAAAAACTTATCGAGACGGCAAAGGGTGATCGGGCGAAAGAAGATGAAGCATTAGAATTTTTGTGGAACGATTAGGGGGAAATATTGTGAAAAACTCCTTTTATAGCCATGTAGTTTAATGCTTATGGGACCCGCCAAAGTTTTTTTGTTGGTTCACGTTTTTGGCTGTTCACATCTTATAATAAAAGATTTTAAAATGACGTTGTTGTCGGCCATAAAGATCTGCCTTTGTTGTAAAAATATTGACATAGTATAACGTAATCGGATGATCAAATATCATACAAATCGATATAGAAATTACTGTTGATAGCTTATAAATTGATATATAGAATCAGGATAGAAATAGATATTTAAAATCAAGTAAATATCTTAAATTGATATTAAGAATCAAAACAACATCTTAAATCGATATGGAAATTCCTATTGATATCTTAAAAATTGATATTTAGAATCACAAAAATGTCTTAAAATGATATTAAGAATCAAAACAATATCTTAAATCGATATTAAAAATCAGCATAGAAATCAAAATTAAGATTCAGAACAATATCTTAAATTGATTTGAAAATTTGTGTTGATATCTTTAAAATCGATATTTAGAATCAGAATAATATCTTAAATTGATATTAGGAATCAAAACAACATCTTAAATTGATATGTAAATTCCTATTAATATCTTAATAATCAATATTTATAATCAAAACAGTATCTTAAAGTGATATTAAGAATGAAACAATATCTTAAATCCATATTAAGAATCAGCATAGAAATCAATATTAAGATTCAAAAAAATATCATAAATCGATTTGAAAAATCGTATTGATATCTTAAAAATCAATATTTAGAATCAAAACAATATCTTAAATCGATATTAATAATCAAAATAATATCTTAAATCGATATATAGAATCATGATAGAAATTGATATTATGTTCAATTGCCGTATCGATGATTAATATATTATGCGATATGTATATCGATGTGTAAGATATTAGTTATTTTATAGTATCGATTTTTAAGATGATATACAAAATTTTGCTTGATACCGATTGTCCTTTCGCGAATTAATTTTATGAGCTTTGTATAAGTGAACATGTCCTACCATGATTTATACAATGACTGATTCATAAAAGGCCGAAAGGAAAATAAAGTAAACAAATCAACACGATGTTTAGGCATAGTAAACTATAAATCAAGTTAACTTCAATGATACATTACAACCATATTTATTTACAAAATATATGAGTACTACATATTCTTTGCTTCTCATGCAAATATCCTTAGTTGAATATTCTTTGCTTTCAGAGTGTTGCACATTCTTTGCTTTTAGAGATCCACCAATGTAATCACTCCTGGCACAGAGTTCATATTCTGGCTAGCAAGAGCTCTAGAGAGGTATATGTGCGAATATGCTTCGCAAACATCAGCTCAAACATTGTCCCCTTGAAGAAACCGATTCTATGTGCATATTTGTCATGAAGTATATCAAAGGTAGGCAGATATTTTTCTAACTACGAATTACGGTTTGCGAACAATAGAGGGTCCGACAGCAGGAATAGATCAAATAGATGAACATCAACATCACCCTCTGTCTATCATGCAGAATATTTATGCTTGATCCGATATGGCGACAACAATTGAAGATGATTATGGTCATTATATTTTGAGTAAGCTTCGATATACTTCACGACAAATATGTCATAGTCGTATGTGTCATGAATATATCGATGTATACATAGAAGATAACAACCATAATCATCATCGAAGATTATACAGATCTTTTTTCACGGCGTGAAACAACTATGTTATCACCATCAAAACCCATCTATCAAGCACAGGTAGAAGGAACACAGAAGAACAAAGAAGAAAGAAAAATACAAGGGAGAAAAAGAAGAAGAAGAAGGAGAAGAAGAAGAAGAATACGCTGCCGCAGAAAAGAGGAAGAGAGGTTAAATGGATTAGGGTTTTAGACATGGACAACGGGTCGGCTAGGGTCAGGTCGAGTAGGGTTTTACATAGAATAGGGTTTTACACAGATCTATATTAGGGTTTTACGCACGTGTACACAAATCAACACAACGTTTAGACTTAGTAAAGTATAAATTGATTTACAACTTGATAACTATTAAAAAATTGTAAATTACTATCATTGTTATATAGAAGAAGTGTTCTATCATGATCTGTACAACAACAGACATTAAATTAAAGTTGAAAATCGTTATCATTGTTTTATAGAAGAAGTATTCTATCAAGATTTGTATAGCAGCGGACCTAAATCAGAAATGATTTGTCTTATCGTGATTTGTGTTTACCAGCTTTGTCTATGTGAACGATATCCTATCACGATTTGCTTTTACGAGGGTTTTCTATGTGAACGATATGTCATATCATGATTTACCTAATTACTGATTCATAAAAGGCAAAAAGGAAATAACTGTAAACAAATCAACACAGTATTTAGACTTACTAAAGAACAAATCGACACGATGTCTAGGGTTTAGAATTTAGGGTTTAGGATTTAGGGTTTAGGGTTTAGGGTTTAGGGATTGGGGTTTAGGGTTTAGGGTTTAGGGTTTATGATTTAGGGCTTATGATTTAGGCTTTAGACTTTAGGCCTTAGGGTTTACGGTTTAGGATTTATGGTTTAAGGTTCAGGGTTTCGGGTTTAGGGGTTATGGTTTAGGGTCATGGTTTAGGGGTTAGGGGTTAGGGGTTAGGGGTTAGGGGTTAGGGGTTAGGGTTAGGGTTTAGGGTTTAGGGTTTAGGGTTTAAGGTTTAGGGTTTAGTAATATATTTAGGGTTTAAGGTCTAGGGTTTAGTAATATATTAAGGGTTTAGGGATTAGGGTTTAGGGTTTATGTTGTAGGGATTGGGGTTTAGGGTTTATGATTTAAGGTTTAGGGTTTATGATTTAGGGTTTAGGGTTTAGGGTTTCGGGAAAAGGGTTTAGAGTTTTGGGTTTAGGGTTTAGGTTATAGGGTTTATGGTTTAGGGTTTAGGGGTTATGGTTTAGTGTTAGTGTTTAGGGTTAGGGTTTAGGGTCACGTGAATCGCTATCATCAACAATTATAATTCGCTATTGCATCAAACATATAAATCGTTCCTGAATTAAACGTATAAATTGTTGCTTCAAACTTATAAATTGATGTATAAATCATAAGTCGTGTCAATTTGGCTTTGTTACCAAAATATGTCATTTATTTATAAAAGAAACATTGTTTCATATCCCGCTTGTTGTCAAAAATCAATATGCCTTATGAGGCTTGTATTCTGGTTGACGATTTAGGAGATTTACGCAATGACGTCTATGCCAGCAACAACGATTTGCCTTTGCATAGAAAATATTGGAATAGTATAACCTAAATTGCGGTTGTAGTAATATACTATCAATTTGAGAGATATTATTTTGTTTGTTAATTTCAATTTGTTAGCTATTATGCTAAATTTTCGTATCGATTTGTAATATATTATGCGATATGTATATCGAGTTTTCATTTTCCTCCTCCTTCTTCCTTTGCTTTTCCTTGTCTTCGTCATCCTTCTTCTTCTTCATCATCATTAGTTCTTTCTCATCCTTCTTCGTTTGCTTTTCATCTTCAATATCTGATGGATCAGGCTCCGCGATTTGTATTTATGATTTATGAAGTTACCACGATTGTTGTTGTGTCCAGGGTTTGTGAGGCATAACAGTACTTATATTTATCGTATCGATTTATAATATGAATAAGCGATTATGATGAATTGTCGTATCGATTTGTAGTATATTATGCGATATGTACATTAATTTGTGTGTTTAAATCGTTGCTCAGTTAGCAATTTCTATTAAAATCGCTTCACATTATTTGAAGTATGAATCATTGTAAATAGATATTATGTGTTTGCTGGTGTCAATTATTACGATATTTGTCGTATGAATTGCATTAAAACATGCTAATACTATAAATCGTTACTTTTATTAGCATGGTAAATAATAACTCAAAGATCATTACAAATAACTGAATCACCTTTCCTTTGGCAGGGTCAACCCATTCTTTATAAAGATCTTCAATTATTTCTTTTTGTTGACTATGTACATCCACCAATTGAAACAATATTGAACATAAGAAACATCTGAGAAACTGTATCAATTTGAATGGTACAGTGGGCTGCCATTACTAATGAGCTTGTTTTCTTGCAAAGGATATGTGGAAACTGACCCCTGATACAGAGTTGTAAAAACTTCTGCAGAAGAACTTGGAGCTACCATTTGCAGAGTATACTTTTGCATCTGCTCTTGTTGATTTAATATCTGATAGATCCTCAGTTGCACGACAAAGGGTGGTCTGACAACAGATGACGGTAAAAGGTGGTCTGGCAGCAGATGACTGTAAAAAGTGCTCCGACAACAGACGACGACAAAGGGGGCTACCGCAGTAGTAGACGACGACAAAGGGTGCTCCTCCAGAGGTGTAAGGGTGATACGGAATGGAGAGGGTGACATATTTTGAGGTTGAGACTCTTTAAGCAGAGGTGTTTACTGCTTAGGGTGAAAACAAAAGGTTATCCTCCATTTTCTTTTTGGAGGACATTTTGGTACATTACTATAAATATCGTTTCATGGTGCTAATGGCGGAAAAGGATACTTAAGTATTTGCAAATGCACCGGACTTCGATGCTAAGCAATGCAAATACACGCGGGGAAATGATCCTCAAGTGCTTACATACATGTCGCTCATTCAGACCCGAGAACACGCACCTGCGTATTCTGGGGGGAAACATATAACCTACTTCACCGTAGAAGGGCCAGATGGGGGAACAGGCTCACCCTTGGGGAGCACAAAGTAAGGATGCCCATGTGCCTTTGCTTGACTGGTGCCCAAGGTTGCATATGATGTCACTTGTGAAGCTACTGCATGCTTGGATGGAAAAAAATATTTGTCACCTTTCTTTATAGTAGGATGGTTTACAAAGGTGTAAGAATCATAGAGTGGCCTTCTGCTCATATGGATATCCCTTGAGCTACAAATGCAAAACAAGGTGAGAAAATTAGAGAGCAGAAAAAGAGAGCACACTTGGGACTCCATGTCTGGACCTCAGTATGAGACTTTGCTGGTGGATTGATGGGGTGGACCCATTTAAATAATAGTGTAGATACATAGAGAGAGAGAGAGAGAGAGAGATTTAATTTTCAAGTTATTACTTTTCTATATATCATACATGATTTTGCCAAATATGTTGCTTGTAGGTTGTATACTTGTTACGTTCCTACCCAAATTCTAAAAAAATCAAGCAATTATTTGCACTTGGTGGCCAGGAACTTATTCTGGAAATGATCAATCCATTTGAAGTATGTAAATGAGAGGCCTAATGATACGAAACAACTGATTGACTTATTTGGACAGAAGTTTGTATGGTTAGAATCTCAAACATAACAATGGTACATAAATCAAACAATAAGATCATTCTCAAAAAACAAAATTTGGACAACAGGAAAACCAATTTGCCAAATAAAATATTTGGTTGTGTAGGAGTTTCAATCGGTCAAGTTTGTTTTGGACTCAGGTGGAACCAGACCCAGACCTAATTTGAGATGTTGACAGCGGGTGATATAGATCAAATCGGATCTACCATAAAAGAAACTGTACCTAGATCCTATAAGGATTACATAAACCAGACTTGGAGCTTGTAAGGAACTTGATTGATTGTTGGCCACCATTCTCAACATTAGATCCTTCAACCTTACAACGTCAGGTTTCAAACATGTGAGTCATTTTTGAATTACATCTACCTTCTCATGATATGCAGTATTTTGATGCAAAAGTTTTGTTCAACTAAGACTTGCATCGAATAGTTTCTTTCTAAACATCCCCATGCCAAGCATTTGTATATGTTCATATTTGTATCTTAGATAAGACATCCCCTCGTGATAAGCCATCCACGGATACATCGAACATATAAGACAACTAAGTTGTCATGTCTCTAATCTCTATCGGTAAGACAATGATTTAATTCAATAAGAATTACATATTTTATTTTTATATATAATTCTTTTATAAATAACAATAAACCATAATAAACCAAATAGGCTTACCATCACTTGATTTTTTTTTTGCACTAACAATCGCAGGCTTTTGGTTGGTATGGGTCATGCAAAATATCTGCCCTCGAAAAGCCCCCCTCCCCCATGATCACCAACCTACAAATAAATAGAATACGATGTAAGTCCTATACATGAATGACAACCATGCAAAATATAATGCATACATTATCTTCTCAATATTGTGTGAAACTCTTGGTGCTCGTAGTGTGTAAAAAAATTGGTTGAGCGAGATTGGTTGTGTTCTTTGTATTTAACATCTACAAAGACATGTAAGTAAGATATATACACTATTAAAATCATATATGATGAATACATATAACATTAATATATAATGAAAAATGCAAACCTTCAATTGACAAGAATCAAAATGATGCATGAAACATTCCCACTAATTATCAAGGATGTAAGGTGAACATACAGTGAGGCGCTCTTCGAGAGTACTATGTTGTTTGTAGCTCATTCTAAGCCCAAACCAAAAAATTCTCTAGGGTCTAGCATATTTCTTCAGCAGCCATCCTTTTATTATCTTCAAAATTTTATATTTTTACTACATTGGTAATATATGTATCTTACTTATTGTTGAAGATCAAATCAATTACAAAATATAAATATAATGAATACACGTACTAGAACTGAAGCTCAAGCATCTTCTTTGTAAAAATTTGGTAATGCATGTTAGACAAAAAAATGTAAAGGTGTTTGGCAAGGATCTCGTGTGATGATTTTTATGAATCTACTAAGGCATTGTTTCTCTCACCCTATGGGTTGTCCATATTGATTAATGACAACCTTATGCTTTTGTCCAAGACAAATACCTATACTAGCTAAAAAACATGTATGATCTCTTATTCTCCTAAAAGACATTCATTGATAATTTGTTAGTTACCATAAACAACATTGTATTGTCAATATGATATAGCAAATAGCTAATGACTTAGCATGTGTTTCGAATTTATGCATCGATGCATGTGATGATACCAGTCTAGGATTTTGTATCGGATGAAAATTAAATAATAAGTTAAATTTTAAATGATGCCTCAAAGTTAACACCAACAGGGAATGGTATTTTGATGCATATTACTTATGAAGGTGTCTGGTTTGCAGGGGGCTTCCATGGCATCACAATTGAAACATCAGAGAACTGCCCTTACAAACAAATCTTAATGATTTCGGACCATGGAATCCCTGTTTAAGGTCATACCTCATACTATTCAGAACTACAATGTATGTTATCAAGTGTCTCATTGGCGATTAGCCAAATTTTATGTATCGGATAACCTGGTGTATGCACCAGCTGTCAGTAGTTTTATTCTAAGCTTCATGAAGACATGTTTCTAGCCGTCTAACTTGCAATATTCAGTGTACGAGTTTTCTTGGTAAAAGATAGGTACCATGTAAGATCTGTTCGAGATTGTTTCATGTTTTCCACAGTAAAACCAACTGCATAATAAAGAAAATTGAACAATCTTGCCAAATCATGAATTAATATATACCTGCATTGGAACTTTTTAACTCTTTAAAACAGAAAACATGTCTCTGCCTGGCGTACCATTTGTTTGACATGATTTATGCTTGTCTCTCTGCCTCTCTCATCGCCAGCACCAGATTTGACTAGGATGTATAGTCATTCTCCTCACATACTGAGGTATAGAAAGGACCTTTTTGGTAGTTGCTCAGAGAAAATTTTGAAAGTGACGAGCTGATGAAATTGGTTGAGAGAATGGTAACGATGATGTAGATATTGTTGTGAATTGACCTGAATCGGCCCTTTTTTGAATATTTTAAATTTTTATTTTTAATATTTTTAAATTAAAAAAATAAAATTGGCTGAGCCATTGTGACCAGGTCTTCAAGCCGGGTGTGGTTTCTTCAGGTTATAAATCAAAAAAGGAAAACAACATTTTTGTCACGTAATTCCCATATTTTGAGTGGTTGTTTTAGGAAATAATATTTAAAAAGAGAATGAAAAAGAAGATTCTGGATCAAATTACATATTACAACAAAGTTTCACTAGGGAGCTGGCCTTCAAACACAACCGTGGGGCCAATAATGAGTTCCGGGTAATACAGCTAGCAAAATTTTTAGCACATAAAAATATGGGATGTTTGTTTGGGGCCTCTATGTAGAACAACATTTATTCATAAAAAATAAAGTATGCTGTTAAATTGAGTGTAAGAAAGTGTGGGAGCAATGAGCTCCAACCCTCTATCGTCCAATGATCTGATCAAAGCGTTAACCTGTTATTCTTTCAACTAGGTATCTGACACAAAAAGAGGAATGATGCTCAATATTTTCTTGTAAGCAGTTCCTTTCCTTTGGGGCATCTGCTGAATCTATGGTTGTCAGTTCAGCATCACATCTTTTATCACAATTTCCTTCCTGAATGTTGGTAGAATCCACCAACCTTTGATGCGGGGTGAAATTCAACACAACAGGCGATCCAAGGGACAAAATTACAACAACTGGACAATAGGCCAGGCCCATCTTGATGAGGCTGAAAATCAACAATTGGACAATCTACAGTTAATTCATCGATTTTAAAAAATACAACCGGAGATCAATGCACAATTAATTTGCATAGTCATACCATGATGCCTTGATCAGGCAAATATTTATTGTCAATAACACTTTTCAATTATGTGCAGGAAGATGACTGCAGAATCACACAAGAAATATATCATTCTTTTTCCTTGTAAATATACCATTCTATCTCCCCTTTGAATTTAAACGTATTTATAAATGGCATCTTCCTATTTATGTTCATTTTAAATACCTCTAAAAAAAACAAGTTTTGATAAATAAAATAAAAAACCACACCCTTTTTTGAAAGCAAGCAAGGACTTATCTCCCACCAGGGCCATGCTCATCTGGTAGAGGCAACTGGTGAATATCACCAAGCTGAAGGGATGCCAACGAGTGAGGCAGTTTTCCCTGATTATTTTTCTTTTTTTAAAGACACCTATCTTTTCTATTTTTGTCACCTTTCTCTACAGTAGGATGGTTCACAAGGGTGTAAGAATCATAGGGTGGCCTTTTGCTCATAGGGATATCCCTTGAGTTACAAATGCAAAACAAGGTGAGAAAATTAGAGAGCAGAAGAAGAGAGCACACTTGGGACTCCATGTCTGGACCTCAGTAAGTGACTTTGCTGGTGGATTGATGGGGTGGACCCATTTATATAATGGTGTAGATATAGAGAGAGAGAGAGATTTGTTTTTTCAAGTTATTACTTTTCTATATATGTTTTTACCAAATATATCATACATGATTTTGCCAAATATGTTGCCCATAGGTTGTATACTTGTTACGTTCCTACCAAATCCACATAAATCAAACAATTATTTGCACTTGGTGGCCAGGAACTTATTCAGGAAATGATTGATGCATTTGAAGCATGTAAATCAGTGGCCTAATGATACCAACAACTGATTGACTTATTTGGACCGAAGTTTTTATGGTTAGAATCTCAAACATAACAATGACAGATAAATTTGGACAATAAGATCATTCTCAAAAAAAAAATTGGACAACAGGAAAATTAAATTGCCAAATAAAATATCTGGTTGTATAGGGGTTACAATCGGTTGGGTTTGGTTTGGACCGAGGTGGAACCAGACCTAGACCAAATTTTAGATGTTGATACCGGGTTCAGATCTAGATCAAATCGGATCCACCATAAAAGAAACCGCACCTGGATCCTATAAGGATTACATGAACCAAACCTGGAGCTTGTAAAGAACTTGATTGATTGTTGTCCACCATTCTCAACATTAGCTCCTTCAACCCTAATGTCAGGTTCCAAACATGTGAGTCACTTTTGCATTACATCTACCTTCTCGTGATACACAGTGTTTTGATGCAAGAGTTTTGTTCGACTGAGACTTGAATCAAATACTTTCTTTCTGAACACCCACATGCCAAACATTTGTAAACGTTCATATTTTTCTGGTCTCAAAATCTTAGATAAGACATCCCCTCACGATGGGTCATCCACGGATGCATCGGACATATAAGACAACAAAGCTATCATGTCTCTGATATCTATCTGCAAGACAATGATTTAATTAAATAAAAATTATGTATTTTGTTTCTATATATAATTAATTCTTCTATAAATAACAATAAACCCTAATAATGCAAATAAGCTTACCATCACTTGATTTATTTTTGCACTGACAACCCTAGGCTTTTGGTTGGTACAGATCATACAAAATATTTGTTCTCAAAAAGTCCCCCATCATCACCAACCTACGAATAAATGAAATATGATTAAAAAGTGTAAGACCTATACATGAATGACAACCATGCAAAATATAATGCATACATTCTCTTCTCAATATCGTGTGAAACTCTTGGGGCTTGTAATGTGCAAAAAAATTTGTTGAGCATCTACAAAGACGTGTAAGATATATACACTATTAAAACTAGATATAATGAATGCATATAGCATTAACATATAATGAAAAATACAAACCTTCAATAGACAAGAATGAAAATGATGCATCAAACATTCCCATTGATTATCAGGGATGTAAGGTGGACGTGCAGTGAGGCGCTCCTCGAGAGTACTATATTGTTTGTAGATCATCCTAAGCTCAAACCTAAAATTTCTCCAGGCTCTGGCATATTCCTTTAGCACCCATCCTTTCATCATCTTCAGGATTTCATACTTATTGTTGAAGGAATAAATGTTAAATATCAAATCAATTACAAAATATAAATATAATGAATATATATACCATAATTGAAGCTCAAGCTTAGGCAAAAAAATGTAAAGGAGTCAGACAAGGATCTCATGTGATAGTTCATATGAAGCTACTAAGCTACTAAGGATCATGAATTTGGAAAAAAAAATGGCATTGGAGCTTCAAAAATTTATAAAAATTGTACGCAATGAAATCAAATGCTCAAAAAACTTATTCCTATAAAAACAAACATATAAATCACATATGTACGGTCAAAATTTTGAAAAAAAAAACAACAAAATCCAATAAAACATCCATCGGAGAGGTTTGGGAGGGTTTTCCATTGGAGAGGTCCATTGGAGAGGTTTGGGAGGGTTTTCCATTGGAGAGGTTTTCATTTCCCTATATATATATATATATATATATATATATATATATATATATATATATATATATATATATATATATATATATATATATAGAGAGAGAGAGAGAGAGAGAGAGAGAGAGAGTATGTTCCTTAGGCCCCCATTTTCGTTAAATCTCGTTAAGCCCCCTTCAAAAATCATAGTTTTAAGTATTTTTTCTCGCATCTAACACCGTATATGTGATCTATAGGTTTTTTTTAGTGGGAACCACGTTTTGCATCGCTGAGATCTGACATGTATAAAGGTTTTTCTGGTGGTCCAAAATCAATGTTTACGAAGGCACCAGTTTTTTCCAACTCATAAAGACATGTTTTTGGTCAAAAAACATTATCCAAGAGTCTATTCCAACTAAATTGATTATGCTAAACAGATCTAATGGTTCAGATCTATCATAAAATACTTAAAACCTATATACAGTGCAGAATAAAAAATGGGACCATATATATATATATATATATATATATATATATATATATATATATATATATATATATCACGGGTAACCTATTAGCCGGCAGTTTGCACCCACACCACCTAAAATTAACTAGGTTCAATCCTGACCCATTAGAGCCGGGTCACTGGTTACCCAACCTACTTGTAACATGGTAATTACATTTGCAACGCTAGATCCAACATTTAGAGGCCAGATCCACCAAACAACTGTTATACCATCAAAGTCACAATCGATTTTTTCATGGTCTATCCAAGGTGAAAAGATCAGGTGCAATATGATTGCACAAATATTTGTGCATTAAGCACCTGATCACCCTCCATCTTGGGGCCAGGGACTCATGGAGGGCAATCAGTTGCTTAATGCACAAATATTGTGCAATCATATTGCACCGGATTCGGACTCGAAGGTGTATGTTGGTTAAAGTAAAAATAGGATATCATCCTTTGACATAGGATGGGTTTCATTCTATGTTGATCCTAGCCGTCCTGCTGAAGTATCTGAATGGTTTAGATAAGTCCACATCTAGGTGAAAATGTAGACCAATCTTAGCCATCGTATGCCAAATGATGGGATCCGTACTCAGTTAAACTTGGTGGGCTAAAGTTAACAGGGCATTTCCTTGG
The DNA here is from genome assembly GCF_984573655.1 of Nuphar pumila. Lineage (NCBI taxonomy): Eukaryota > Viridiplantae > Streptophyta > Magnoliopsida > Nymphaeales > Nymphaeaceae > Nuphar > Nuphar pumila. The sequence goes on from NC_143260.1 coordinate 90,730,616, forward strand.
CTCTTGTTACTGGTTCACAATGTTACTAATTATCTTTTTAATAAAATTTTATTCAAGATAACACACACACACACACACACACACACACACACACACATATATATATATATATATATATATATATATATATATATATATATATATATATATATATATATATATATATATATATGTGCGAGTAATGTGCTGGTGCTGCCCCTTTTCTAGTTCTGGCCCATTAGGCTCCTTTAAAAATAGTAATTTTTTTGCTATTTTTTTAACATCTAACACCATATATGTTATCCATAGGTTTTGTTTAGTGGAAACCGGCTGTTGGATCACTGGAATTTGGCTTGTATACAGTATTTTCCGTAATAAAAAATCAATGGCTATGAAGGGATCAGATTTTTCTGATTCATAAAATCACATTTTTCATTGAAAAACATGATCCAAGAGTTGATTCCCACTAAATCGAGCATGCTAAACACATCCAACGGTTCAGATTTGTCATAAAACACTTCAAACTATGCGGCAAAATGAGAAAAGTGAGACTAATATGCTCTCTCTCTCTCTCTCTCTCTCTCTCTCTCTCTCTCTCTCTCTCTCTCTCTCTATATATATATATATATATATATATATATATATATATATATATATATATATATATATATATATATATATATATATATGAAAAACATTTTATAATGATGCCATTAGGTGCAATTGCCTCTAGATCTCCATGCAAGTTGTTTTGATACAATCTGGATTCATGGATAAATTTAACATGTTCAAAATAGTGGGAACCAGCTTTTGGATCATGTTTTTTCATCAACACAAATTTTTGAACCAAAAAAGATTCGCACGTTGTAGGCCATGATTTTGAAGCCTTAGAAAAACCTGCCTATAGTTATTGGATGATTCAAGAGCCGGTTCTCACCAAATAAAACATGTAAATTACATCAGTAAGGTCATTTTCATGAAAAACAACAAAAAACTGAAAAAAATGTGTACCTCATGTCATCGCTACCACACACACATATATGATCTTCCAAAAATCATAGTTTTTGGTGTTTTATGTTAAATTTGAACCGTTAGATGTGTTTATCGTTTCTTATTCAATAGAAAACATATTTTTGATTAAGCATATTTGTGCTCAGATGTGTATTTTAAAGAGGAAAATATCAATGGTTGATATTGTACTGAATTTTGATGATAAAATATTCATATTTTTATATTAAATTAATTTGAAACAAAACTTATAAACACATCTAACTGTTCATATCTAGCTTAAAACACCTAAAATAATAATCTTAAAATTAGTACCTAAGAGCCACTACAAGAAATCAGACCTTTAACTGCTGTTAAATTTGCACCAGTAAAGACCTTTACTACTAACGTAGCGCCAGAAAAGTATTGCTGGTAAAACATTTGTTAGTGCTAATGGATAGCGCCAGTGAATGGTTTTTACTGGCTCTAAAATAGCTCCAGAAAAAGAAAAAGTATTTTTTGGCACCAAAATAGCACTAGAAAAATGCTTTTACTAGTGCTAAAATAGCATAAGCAAAATATATTTTACTGGAACACTAAAAAAGTGCACTAGCCAGTAAAAGTGTCTAATAGAAAAAAAATATACTATAATATAGTAGTATACTAAAAGTGATATAAAAAATTATACCAAAATAATTTAGAGCTCGAATTTATAAAAAACATGAAAATTCATAAAGCATACTTAAAAAAAATCACACAAAAATGAAAAGCCCTTAAAATAAAAAACTTGAAAAATCATAAATCATACTTAAAATGTAAAACCCTTAAAATCTAAAGCATACATAAGAAAAAAAATCAGATTTAGCATGATTTCACTCAATAAATTATAAAATTAGCAACAATAAAACAAAATTCAAAAAATCTTAATCATATATGAGAAAAAAAATCAGATTTTGCATGAATTACTCAAGAAATTATAAAAATATGAATTAAAATAAAGAATACATAAAATCTAAATCATACTTGAAAAAAATCAGATTTAGCATGATTTCACTCAATAAATTATAAAATTAGAAAATAAAATACAAAATCCCTAAAATCTTAATCATAAAAAAATGGATTTGGCATGCTTTACTCAAGAAATTACAAAAATATGTATTAAAATGAAAAACACTTAAAATCTAAATCATATTTGAAAAAAAATAAGATTTAGCATGATTTTACTTAATAAATTATAAAATTAGCAACTAAAATACAAAATTTCTAAAATATTAACCATACATGAGAAAAAAAATCAGATTTGACATGATTTACTCAAGAAATTATAAAAATATAGGTTAAAATTCAAAACCCCTAAAATCTACATCATACTTAGAAAAAAATCAGATTTAGCATGCATTCACTCAATAAATAACAAAATATAGATTAAAATATAAAACCCTTAAAATTTAAATCATACATAAAAAAATAGATTTAGCAAGTATTCACTAAATAGTTTACAAAATTAGTAATTAAAATTCAAAACCCCTAAAATTGAAATCATACTTGAAAACAAAATCCAATATAACATGCATTTACTCAATAAATTGTGCCTAAAATGAAGAATCCAAGAAAACTCACATGGTAAGACCATGACACAAGATGAGGAACAACATTGTTGATTGAATTATCAAAGTAGCATTTTCTTAACAGACAAATCACAAAGCGAGTAAACAAATTTGACTAAACAAAAAAATGTAATTGAATCATATGAATAACTAAATAAAAAATTTCTTCAACTAAATATGTGCTCACTAGCACCAAACCTTGGGTGTTGCATGGATGCATCATAGATCAAAGGATCAAAATTTAACAGATCGCAATAGTAAGTAACGCTCACCCGCATAAGGTACCTGTAGTAGACTAGCGAGAGCTTCAAATCATCCTCGACAACAAAGGTGAACTCATCGTTTAAGCTCACAGTCACCATGTCTCGAGCCACTACACCTGGAGCTCAATGTTCATGGTTCGGTAGTGGACCACCTTGTCCTTAAACCTCCACTCAAACTTATCGACAAACCTGAGCATCTGCTTAGAGTCCTCGAGCCTCTGATCTAAAACCCTAGAGTCGTTCACCATGTCAGAGGCCCTAACGTAAAACCTGTAATTTTTTAGGAATATAAATAAATAAAGAAAAACATTTTTATGCTCAAGTTAGAAATGTGTTTTTGGCTTTTTAATTTCATTTATTGGTATATTACATGTTCGTTTACTTATTTTTGTCCAATGAAGGCATAATTGGCATTTTTAGAACTATTTCAAATAATTAACTATTAAAATTATTTAATTTATATTTAAAACCATATATTTTAATGTGTATATGACCTATCAAGATGTTTTCAAAGTGTTTTGAGTTTAACTAGATGTATTTTTGATAGCTTACGAAAGGAATTCTATTAAAAGGGTATTTTGGTCAAAGATAATTTAAGTGGATATGTTAATCTAATATAGTTAATAATTAAAAAGTTGCTAAAACAATAATTTATTTAAAGATTAGATGGTGTATTTTGTTTTAGCAAAACCTAGGATTTGGTTTAGTAAAAGAATTGAATTTTTATATGGACCCATAGTCTATATGGGTTTGGACCCAAATGGGTTGATCCAAAGCTAGAAATTTTAAGGGTTTTTAGTAATTAAAGGGAATCATATTAATCTTAAAATAATATACATAAGATATAAAATTTTAAGTTTTATTTTTAGTATTTAATTAAACACAATATAGGTACACATATAGGGTTGATCCAATATAGAGTTTTGAGGCAAAACAGATCCGAATTAGACACGGTTTGAAATAGGTGCACAATGGGTTTAAACGTGGACTAGGTGGGGCCCACTAGAGCACCGAACCACCTCTATTTTCCCTTTATCTCTCAAATACACGGTCAACACCCCCATTCCTTCATTTCCTTTCTTGGGTTTTTGAGAAGAAAACCTATTTCTTCTCTATCCCTCACCTTAGCCGAGCCCCTTAGATTCACGTTGGAATTTCTTGGCTACAACAATCTTCTAGCCCTCCATTGACATTCATAGGTTTTGGGTTTTCACCAAAGTCGGTCATCAAGGAGAGGGGTTGCTGCATTTTGGAAAGCATGCAGCAATGAAAGGGGAGCGTGGGACCGTGCGCAAACCTCATGATTCACGCCCTACCATTTAAGACAACTTAGCCAACCAAGTCGTTCGAATCGATTGGGTTTTTTTGAAGAAATCGGTTTGAGCAAAAAAAATTGATTTCTCAAATTCTCTTTGGTTATTGATTTTCTTATGGAGGAGCTTCTAGCCATCACCTCATTTTACACACAGCTATAGCAGCCTCCGACAGCGAGGAAACGCCCAGCTAAACCCACCTTGTTCCACAGTTTTTTTGTTTCTTGGTGTTTGCATTCGCACACCAAGTGTTTCAATTTTTGTCTTTGTTGTGGTTCGTTGCGGATTGTGAAACCCCTAAGAATTTTGAGTTTTGCTATATTGATTATTGGATCTACGAGGGTAGGGCTCCTAAACTAAATTTGTAAAATACTTATCTAGTTTGTTTCATTGCAAGTTTGTTGCAATTTATACTTAGTTAGGCACATGCATGTTGCCTTGTGGTTATTTCGCCTATATCAGTAATGTGAATATCTAATTGTTTAGATTAGGTTGTGAGACACCTATAGAAATGTTCTAATGCATTATTTAGGTTGTTTATTATGTGTATAAATTCTGTATGAGTTTATATGGGCTGAAATTGTGCATGAAAAATTGTGCTACACACTAAGTGTCTGATGAAATGCCCATGAGAAAAGAAAATTTTCAAAGTTGAATGCAATAAAAGGCATGCTTAAAAATCAGTTTTAAAGTGATGTTTGTGTGTGTTTAAAACTTATTTTTGAAAGGTTTTATATGCATGGCCATATTAGGGTTTTGAATAGGCCATTATATGCATCATAAATACATATGAACATGTATGATTTTGCATAGTTAATGGGTGAACATGCATATCATATTTTTAGTTTTGTGTAAGTACTCATGCATTGATAATATTCATATTTGAATGTAATTGTGTGCACAAATAAATTCTAGTTTTAGATGTGTATATAATGCTTAAGTGACTACTCTATTTGGTCATATGAAATGCCATGCAGCTTTGCAAATTAGTGATACTTAACGCTAAATATCGCAAAGAGGACTACAAGCCTATGTGCAGTTGAAAAATGAATTGCTTATAAAATTGAGCCAAATTGCTTGTGGTAAGTTATTATGATACAAAACATTGTGCAAATTATTGAATTAAGTTTGAAGATCATGCACAGCATGATTTGTATGTTTAAAAATAAAAGTGTTCTTGTTGTGGTTCAAGCATGACATGATTTTAGCATAATGAAAATATGAAGTGCTTTTGTAGGTGTGCCTTAGATACGGGCAATGAGTTTGTGTGTGAACCATGATGTTTGAGTGACCTGTAGGAATGAAACATATTTTATTGATTTTATGATATGAATTTGGTAATGTTGTATATGTTTTTTATTAGGATATATGTAAAAGTATGATTGAAAGAAAGCATATGCATTGATCTATGCTGAAAATGCATTTGATTATGAGATAGGTTTTTGCATTTGGTTTTGATGCAAATGCATTCTTTATCTATGTTGTATAGATGCAAAGTGGTATAGGAGTATGTGCATATGAGGTTATGACATGCATAGAGGAAGACTGTGTATATGCATTTGATTTTGATGCTTATATTTGAAATGTATGATGCGTGTATATCATGGGTCGAGATATATGTATCATTGGATTTATGAGATATGTAACTACACTTGTGTAAGTTGCATACTCATTTAATTACGGTGCATGTCTGTTATTGGGGCATGAGCGCCAAATGAATGTGTTATCTAATCATGGTTACATGGCATAGTGCCTTTTGAGACAATGTGGACTCTAAGAACACCCAAAAGGAGTGGGGCCTCTGTAAAAATCATGAATGTTGACTTATGGCTTAAATATATAAAGATAGCCTCAGGTTATATTTATGAGATGCAGAGTTCATACTCACTTGATAAAATGTTTGTGGGTTATAGAATTCACACTCACATGATAGAATGTTTTGTGGATTGTGCCTCAATAAGCCTATGGAACTTGACCTGTTTTATTTGGTATACAAAGAATGAATGTAAATATTATAAACTTTTATAGACTTGTAAGTTTTGATTGTTTAATATGCCTATGCGTATAATTTATGTTGATTTGGTCAGGAGATGGACTATTATTTTGATGTCAAATGGGTTGACTGAATGCATATGAGATGCAAGTGTGTGTGTGAGACATACTGGAAAGGTCTTGATAATCGACTTGTTCTTTCTGCATATATTAAATATGAATTGCATGATAAGCATGTGAATGAATGTATATGTCATATATCGACTTGTCATATATTTGATCTGTTTAATCTTTTATAAAAAAATTTTGTGAAAAAGTGTTATAAATGCATATGTTATGATTGTGAGAGACTCTTATGTCTTGACTTATTAGAAAAGCATATGCATGTATTTCACGTTAGATACAGTTAATGACATTTGACCAATTTACTTACACAATTATATGTGAATTGCCTGATTAATATTTATTTATGCGAATGAATGTGAATGAATGAATAATTGAATGTCATGAATATGAATGAATGAATGATTAAATGTCATGTGAATGAATGAATAATTGAATGTCATGAATGTGAATGAATCAATCATTCAATGTCATATGAATAAATGAATGAATGCTATGTGACTGAATGTGGTGAAAGTGGATTCTCTTGAACCTCATTTTTAAATGATGGAAATCACACTTTGGTTATACAATTAAAAAATTGATTTATTTTCTTCAAGTTTAGTTTTTTTGTTTCCTTCGAGCATGTTGTTAATGCCTATACCCTACAATATTACATATAAAATTTTACGGGACTAAAGCGAAGGACAGAATTCTTGCGCACACGAGGGATACCCTTACTTGTTACGATCCATAGGGATCTTGTCTTTAATTTTGAAGTTTGAAAAACTTGTAAAGATCTTAAACTTTTTTTTTTCTAGTTATGCAACTAGTTTGAATTTGATATCAACAACTTGTGGGGAATGATAACACCATAAGAAAAATGCTAATTAGCGATGGAAATTTGTGACAGAAAAAATTCATTGTAAATTTATGACGGATTAGCGAGAGAAAGATATTCGTTGTTAAAATTTTGCTTATTTGTGAAATCCATGACAGAAAACATTATGTCGGTAATCCATCGCTAATTAGTGACAGATTAGCGATGAAATTTATTTTGTTGCAACTTAGCGACGGATCAGCGACAAAACTTTTTCGTCGCTACGCTGTCGCCAAGTAGTGATGACCTAGCGACGAAATTCATCTCTCGCGAATCCGTCGCTAATTTCGCTGTAAATCCCTAATTTGAATCTCTTTCTTTCTCTTTTCTGTTTCGTCTTCGCCGCTCGACGCGTTTCATCTCCACCGCTCGTTGCCCCCCGACCCGTTGCCCCTCGGCCGTCGCCCGATGCCCTTCGCGCGATGCCCGTCGCTTGATGCCAGTCACCTGACACCCACCAACCTCTCCCTTCAGCTCAGATAACCCCCCGACTCCCCTGTCTCTTTCCTTTTTTCACCGGCTATTTCCTTTTTCGCCAAGGAGGGGCCAAGCCTCCTTGTCTCGTCTTACTGGATGCGCAGGAAGGGCTCGGCACCCTCCCCCCTCCCCCCCCCCCCTTTTTTTCTAGGGAGGGGCCGAGCCCCCTCCCTATTTTTTTTTTTTGCCAGGGAGAGGTCGAGCCCCCTCCTTGTCTTACGGGATGCCCGTGAGGGGCTCGACCCTCTCCCCTTTTTTTCCTGCTAGGGAGGGGTTGAGCCCCCTCCCTATCTCCCTATCTTACGGGATGCGAGGGAGGGGCTCAGTCCCCTCCCTTATTTTTTTTTTTTTTGCCATGGAGGAGCTGAGCCCTCTCCTTGTCTTACGAGATGAAAGGGAGGGGCCGAGCCCCCTCCCTATCTTACGAGATGCGAGGGAGGGACTCTGACCCCTCTCTGTTTCCTTTTTCTCCAGGTAGGGGTCAAGCCTTCTCCTTGTATTGTTTTATATATTTGTACTTTGCAGGTACGTTGTTGAGCTAATTGCACGATGCTTAGTGCTAAGCATTGTATGTGGCTAAAAATGCAATGCAAAAAGAAATAAGAAAAAAATGAAAAATCAAAAGCAATTCAAATCGGATAAATACCCGTGTTAAGTAAGTGATACAAGCGCATCACATGTTATTTAATTTATTGGATGCAATACTTTTTTGTTCACACACTCACTTAGTTGTGGATATGTAAGACTGCTTTGATGGAGATTGAAGATCATGTTGAGCATGATTTTAATGTATGAGAATAACAGTGTTCTTATTTTTGGAATACGAATTTCATGCTAGGCATGGTAGTAGTTAGCAGGATATTAGAGTGTGTTTGCTGCAAGTACATGTTTGACATTGTTTTGATATGAATTATTTGAATGTATTGCAATGTTTGATGTGTTTGTATCCATTCTTGCATGAAGTTATTTTCTATTTGATTATGCCTTCCATATGAAATTGTATCTTGAAAACATGCTTCCAATGAATGTATCATTTTATGGAATATGATTTCATATTTCTAAATATCCTCGTGATGTGTAAAAATATGATGTGATGGTGTTGTACACAAAAATTTATGCATTAATTAAAATAAAAAATTACTCACAAACAATCACCAAACAAGAATTAAGAGATAAATTAGATATTTTTTTCATCATAGCATTATTAAGATTCTCTTTTAACTGGTGATGATAATATTTGTAACATTATAAGACAAAATGGCTGCAAACCGTGAATGAATGTACTGTAGAATAGTTTGTAAGGTGAAGTATAAACTATACTTCGATTATAATCAGTTACAGAAAGACAAGATTGCTGAAGAGGGTGATTACTATCAATCAGATGATATGTATGACTTCTCTTATGGTCACGATGTCGCACATGGTATGCATGTCATAACTCCTTTGTCCAATGACACATCCATGGAAGAATGTGATCTAAATGATATACCAAGTGGATGCAGGCTCAATGAAGAAGAAGAAGATGACGAAGAGGAGGAAGAGGAAGAAGAAGAATATGAAGGTTAAATAAGTGATGAAGAAGCATTCTCGAGATAGTGAAATACATCTTGTAATACATACCGGTATTTGGTGTGAATGATTTTAATGTATTGAAATATATTGCAATGATTTGAAGGTATTGCAATGTTTGAATGTATTGTATGAAGTTATTTTCGATTTGATTATGTATCTTTGATAGGTATAGAGTTATGATTTGAATGTATTGTAACGTGTTTGAATTATTTGAATGTATTACAATATTTGAATGTTTTGCCTGAAGTTTTTTTCAATTTTATTATGTATCCATGAAGATATAGAGTTGTGTAACTGATTCAATTGTATTGCAAGTTAAGGATAACTTATCCATGATTAGCAAGTGATGTCATATCTTATGTTTTAATGTATTGCAATATTTGATGTGAATGATTTGAATGTATTGAAATGTATTGCAATGATTTGAAGGTATTGCAATGTTCGAATGTATTGCATGACATTTTTTATTTGTTAGAATATGGTTCATGGAGGTCACAATCGTCGAGCACCCAGTGGTAGCCAGTCTCAGCCTTCATCTTCACGGGCTGCTTTGATAGGTATATCATTTAAATAATTATATACTTGATTAGTTTAAATATGCATTGTGTGAATTTCTAACTCATTGTTCTATAGGTGATGTTTTGCCTACACATGACCCACCTACATCAGCTACGCGTACACATCATGAGACAACGCCGGATGCAGGGTCTTCTCAGTGTGACACACGATGACTAATTTAAATAGTATATATCGATAGTTGACCATAAGTATTTCATTGTCACTTGTCCAATACTTATCTTATAAATAGTTTATATCGACAGTCGATTGTTAATGTGTATCAATTCATGTGCAGTGTGAGGTTTGAGCAGCAAGAAGTAATACAAGAAATTAGGAAGTCACCACTGCAGCATCTTTCAGGACCGGTAGCGCAATGGAAAGAGTACCCAATTGAGGTGTTGGACAGATTAATGTCCTCATTCATGATATGCAATCGTTTATCATAACTAATGTGTTTCATATTTATGTGTGCTAACTTTCTGAAAGTATTTGTAGGCTTTTCATCGCTTCGCAACTGCGAACGAGGAGAAAGACGTGATGGTAGTGTGGCAGAAGGTGACTGTCAATCGATTTGCCGACATGTTGTATAATATGAAGACTGCAGCAAAAAAAATAGCTGGTGGGATAGATGATCCACTGCAGTGGAAGGGCCATGGGACTTCTACTATCAGAGGAGATTATTGGGAGGGCATGTGCGACAAGTGGGCGAGGAATAAATTTTGAAATCGCTCAGCAAAGGCTACACAAAACTGAGCGAAGATGCCCGATGCCCATCTACACAGGTAGAGCTAAGACTTTTGGGAGCCACCAGAAGAAAATGGTAACTCATCAATATGTATATTGTCAAATTTGTAAATATTTATGCATACTTATTAATCAATTTTTTTATCATTTAACATTGCAGGAAGCAGAAAAAGGAGACATTGTGCCTTATAAGGATGCGTTTGTTGGAACACATAAACATAAGAGCATGAGAGATTTTGTATTAGAGAAGTCGAGAGTAACATTGATATGTATTTATTGTATTAATAAACATTGTAATATACAAGTTACTATGAATTACGTTATCATAAACATTATAATTCTTAATTATTAATTCATATTTTAATCATTATTTTGTAGGAGTCATACGAGCAGCAAATGGTATAGTGATATAGCGATGACTCCACTCGGCATCCGTCTTTTGATCCTGCAGCATGGGTGACTGCAACTGGTGAACCCAAAAAGAGTCGTGTGTTCGAGTTTGGGAGTAACATGAACACTATACCAGTCGTTGCCTCCTGCAGCTGCGGCTCTCAGAGTTCTCCCACCAGCATCAACTCCTAACGTTCGATTGACCCTCCTATGTCTTGGGATGGTGTTTCTTAGTGGCTTGAGAACACAATGCAGTACTTTTTAAATGAAGTCATTCCCAACATTGTCTGTCATGAGTTGTGCAACTTTTTTCAGGATAGGGGAACTTCGTATGCATTCAACATGAGCTATGGTGCCTGTCAGGTATAAAGATTCATGTCATTAGATTTCAAGTTAGTATATGCATGATTGAATACATATATGCATAATTGAATACATATATGCATGATTGCCTCATATGAATTTTTTTGACACCTTATAACATATATATGCATGATTGATTCACTATAAAATTTTTATGACACTCTTATAACACATATATGCATGATTAAATCACTAAGAAAGTTTTTTTACAACCTTACAACACATATATGCATGATTTGATCACTATAAAATTTTCTTAGTGCTTTATAACATATATATGCATGATTTAATCACTATAAAAGTTTTTTGACAACCTTAGAACACATACAAGCATGCTTTCATCACTATGGCAACCTTAGAACACATATGAGCTTGATATTAGCATACATGAAAGTTTTTTAATGCCTTATAACACATATATACATCATTGAATCACTATAAAAAAATTTAACTGCCTTAGAACATAATACGCATGATTGAATCACATATAAAGTTTTTTGACTGCCTTAAAACACATATGAGCATGATTGAATCACTATAACATTTTTTTACTGCCTTAGAACATGATACACATGATTGAATCACATATAAAGTTTTTTGACTGCCTTAAAACACATATGAGCATGATTAAATCACTATAAAAGTTTTTTGATTGCCTTATAACACATATGAGCATGATATTAGCATATATGAAAGTTTTTTTACTGCCTTATAACACATATATGCATGATTGAATCAATATGAAAGTTGTTTGACAACCTTAGAACACATATATGCATGATTGAATCAATATGCAAGTTTTTCGACAACCTTAGAACACATATATGCATGATTGAATCACAATGAAAGTTTTTTGACAACCTTAGAACACATACAAGCATGCTTTCATCACTATGAAATTATTTTACTGCCTTAGAACACACATATGCATGATTGAATTACTATAAAATTTTCCTTAGAATATATTTATCCATGATTAAATCAATATGCAAGTTTTTTTACTGCTTTAGAACACATATTGGCATGATTGAATCACTATGAAAGTTTTTTGACAACATTAGAACACATATAAGCATGATTTTATCACTATGAAAGTTTTTTGACTGTCTTGTAACACATATATGCATGATTGTGATATATAACACATTTATTTGATAGCCTTATAAACCATATATGCATGCATGAATCACTGTGACATTCTTTGACAACCTTAGAACACATATCAGCATGATTGAATCACTATAATTTTTTTTTAGTCTTAGAACACATATTTGAATTATGTTAATGTCCTTCAGTTTATTGCTAGTCTATGTGTCATTCGGCCATTTACTTTATTACATTAGATTAGGTGCATTGCATATAATTTATTTCATTATATTTTGTTTATAAATACTAACATTTTTGTTTTCTTGTAGGATGTTGGATATGATCAGCGTAGAGGAGCTGATAGAGGTATAGAGGGAGGGGCAGATCGAGAAAATGAAGAGAATGATGTTCAAAATCTTGGCGAGGATTAGATTCGTTTGTTTAATTTGTTTGACGTACTTGTAACTAATTATAACTTGGCAAAGACTGTATTTGGTTGTTAAAGTTTGCGTAACTCAGAACTTGTGTTAAATTTGTTTCACTGTATATGTATTTTTTATGTGTACTTTTTTTTATATAAGCAGGTTATATAAATTGTATAACAAAAAAATTTTCTCGAGTTTCAAAATATTTAAAAATAATAACTTTTTTATTAAAAATTAGCGATAGATCAGCGACGGATAATAGTCGTCGCTAATCCATCGCCGATTTGAAGCAGTCGTCGGTTTGTGATGAAATTTAAGCTGTCGCTAATGGTCGTCGCCAAATTAGCGACGGACATTAGCGACAGATATGTATCCCTCGTTAAATAGTAGCAAAAGATTAAATTATGTCGCATAACCAAATTAGTCTCTAATTAGCGACGGATTAGCGACAGACATGATTCATCACTAAGCCGTCGTTACTTAGCGATGGATTGACGACAGATAAATTTTGTCGCAGTTTAGCGACTAGGGTTATGTGACAGACGCTATCCGTCACTAACGTATTTAGTGATGGCTTAGCGATGGATAGCGTTCATCGCTAATACATATTTTTCTTGTAGTGTAAACTTGTAAATATTTGGGAGTAAGATTTATTTGTGGATGTTGCATTCCTTATTACGTATGTGAATCAAAGTTTTATCACCTACGATCTTAGCCGCTTACTTTTCTTTTGTGACCCACCCAAAATTTTAAACCTTTTTTAGATAAATCGTTTCATCAATTATATCTTTAAATATTGTTTCTATTAGGGCTTCCTATGTGTAATGAAACATAATTGGGTTGGATTATGGGTGGTCCCGTATTGGACCTAGTGCTAAGAGTACGAGCCCGCGCTTGTGCTCAAACAGTTTATTTAACACTTGGTATGGTTGGGACATAGCCGTTATTAAACCAGTCGTTAATTACATTTGGGAAGTTCTCACCCATTAATGTATTTAAAAAAAAAATTGGCTTCAAATTTCAATATGTAAAAGATTTTTAAAGGTTAAATTTTGGGAGCGTTACACCTGAAGTGAGTGAGGGAATCAAGTCGGTCATAGGCAAGCACCTTCACGATGAATAAAAAATTAAGCTTAGCATTAGAATTAGGGTTTTGGATTTAAGCGGAGATAAGGGTTGGGGCGATTAGTGCTTTCTAGTTAGTGTTTAAGGTCATTAGTGCTTTCTAGTTAGGGTTTGGGGGTTGGAGGAGGAGGAGGAGGAGGTCTGGGCAGGACAAAGAGAGGATAGAAATGGTGTTGAGGAGGAGCAGGAGATGGAGAGCTTTCGCAGCCTCATCATCGGAGGCAGCGTTATTCCAACGGAGATTGCTCGGATTCCATCAAGGATCACAACCAATGAGATGCAACCAGTGATAGCAGAGAGGTTGGGCGATCAGAGAGAGAGAGAGAGATTACCAAAGAGTAAAAAGTTTTTTTTTTTAAACGTGGACTAATTATTGGCGCCCTTTTTATGTGCTCTAGAAAAAACTTTTTTTTCTGATGCACTTCTTTGTTATTTAAGAAAAAACTTATTATACCAACACTTTTATATGCCCCATAAAATTTTTATTATAATGAAGCAGTATATTCAGTATAACTCACTTTTTCACAAATGCTAAGTGCGCCCCTGTGAAAATGTTCTTATACTCTAACTAAAAGAATTTTTTCTTACAGTGAGCAGTACAAGTTATCAATACTACTATCATCATCATCAGTAATCTACATGTGCACTGGCCTGTCCCACACCATAACTGCCTGACATGGGTACCCTTTTCTTTGCCGTTAAGCATGAAAATAAGAGCATGTCAAATGAGTAATGACAAAGCTTGGTTACTCGGCTAGATTGGTGCCAGTGCGACCCACCCCAACCCTCCATGCCCCCTTAATTACTTTCTGTGGTAAATGCCTCAAAAAAATGAGGGGGCACGAATCCACATGGTTTACACTTTAGATTCTTTTAGACAACTGCACCAACGTGTTAGGTAGTTTACCACCCGGAAGCCAACCCCTGCAGGAAATTAATGGGGGTCCCACCTCTTTATGAGATACAGCCCTTCAAAGAATGTCTTTGAAAGGCAAGCTAGGTTTAGGGGGGTGGGCTACCAGAATAACAGTCGGACACAGTACCCTGCTTACAGCATTGCAGGAAAAAAGTATACGAGAAGAGAACACCCTCGTCTTTAACCAAGGCCCCCACCCCACTACGCCAACCATCCTTTGGGGGGGAGGGGGGGGGGGGGGGTGAGTTCTCATTTTTTTTCTCCCATACAAAGTTACTATGAGAAAATAGAGCCATTAGTATTCAGTATGGTTAATCTTTTAGCATCCTAGAGAATCATCCGTTTTGTCTCATGCATAGGCATGCAAGGAACAAATTAAATTTCTTGACTTTTGTCTTCAGCGATAGAGTTTCCATCTTGATGACTTAAAACAAACTATATGTATATGAAACACACTTGCTGCATAGAAAAGGAATTTCAATTCAATTTATAATAAAATCATGATCCTTTGTCCTTCTGTAATCCGATGCAAATCGAGAGGGCTCAATTTACGAGGTGCTCAAGCTCGGCCCCTTTTCATGAAGAGTGGACAGAGCTCGTGCCCAGGCTCCCATGATTTGTCTTGCTGGGAGGCAGGTCCACTAAGTGGTTTGGTTTTCAGCGATAATTCTGTCATGAAAAAAAAAAAAAAGATATATCTAAAATATATTTATTACTACTTGACGAGCTTGTACAAGCTGAGTTAAGGATAGTGAACTGTATGGTGCTTCAGTTTGTGAAGCAACAACACTATCTTGGGACATCCTTCAGTTTTTTTTTTTGAGTTTTACTCGGAAAAAACCGCCCCAGCTGCAAAGACCTAGCCACACTAGCTCAGCCTGCCATACTACTATCTCTGTCCATGTCGGCGAAAAACCTCAAGGGCTAAAAATCGACCCCAGACCATCCCACTAAGCCAAACCCCTTGAGTCATCTTGGGACATGCCTTTGCGGCATTGCTGTTCCACATAAATAATAAATGCCTACTATGCACACATTAAATGGCCTTGTTTATCTTATCTACTCTAGTTTCCACCCTCTTCCCTCAGGCACACGTTTGGAAGAGAGAGAAACTCACATAGGAAAATAAAGTTTTGCTTATGGGAGTTTTTTATATGAGAAGTTCTCCAAAAGAAAGTTTTTCACTTGTGTGTAGCATGAGAAAAACATAGTGGGAAAATGTAAAAAAATGAGAGAGAAAAGGAAACGGGTGCTGGTGATGGTGCTGGGTGGCGGTGAGATGGATGGTGGTGGTGAGATGCAGGGGCGTAGCTAGGATTCATGCGAGGGGGGGGGCAAATAGGGGTGTAGAAAAAAAAATGTTGTGTGATAGCCGGGGGTTCGGGGGCAGCATCCACGAAATTTTTTTTTTGAGATAAAATAAAAAATAGCTACAATTATTAATAAAAATCTATTTCATATGGACAAATCAAACTATTTCCTGCAGTCACGGCTGGGCTAAAAAATGGATAAAAATCTATTTCATATGGAATCAGGGCTGGGCTAGGACTGGGCTTTAAAAAAAAAAATAACTGTTTCGGGAGGCAGGACTGGGCTACGCCTCTGGTGAGATGGATGGTGGGGAGTGCAAAAATAAATTTTTTCTTGGTAGGAAACATTCCTCCACCTATCAAAAGTATATTTTTTTAAAAAAAGTCTCTCATTTGGACAGATCTAAAAATTCTTATGGATCTTCTATTTTGCTTCACTTTTTCCTCTATCTTTCTCTCTTCCAAAGTGCCCTCAGTGAAAAGATCTGGTGCAATATGATTGCACAAATATTTGTGTATTAAAGAACTGTGATTGCACAAATATTTGTGCAATAAGCACCTGATTGCACCGGATCCTCACAAGGCCCTGCACACCTAACCAGTATTGTCATAAGCGTATGGTACCCTCAATCGATTTTCCAAATGATTCAGGGAATTGGCCGATTCCGATTATGAACCAAATCAAGCCGAATTAGCCCATTTTTAACCAAAAATTGGTAAGTGTCGGATAAATATTTAAAGTTATTAAAAATATTTAAAGTTTTTAAATTATATTTAAAAATAAGCCGATTCAGGTCATTTTATATCATTTTTTTGCATATACAATAAAAATCAACCGATTCGCAACGATACGTAGAACACTGCACCTAACTATGTGGGTCAGCTTGGATAGCCGAGGTGTGCGTCATTTGTCATAAAGTTGTAACGAATGGAACGTTATGTCAGATGTTCAAGCGGAAAAAGTACCTGTAGTTTTTTCCAATGTTATCAGTATTGGTGCGTGGTATCGGCATAATTTTGATACGCTGCAGGGCTGATACGGCTAATATTTAATAAATGTAAGAAAAAATACTTAAAAGTATGTTTAAATATTATTTTTAAATTATTTCAATGGTTTTAACATGTGTCAAGTAAGGATTAACACATAATAATTTTTTATTAGTTTTGGGACGATACAGACAGCTGAGTATCGGAATCGGGCCGATACAGCTGAATCGGCAGCCCATCGATTAAGGGTACTGACAACATTGGACGTTCATGTGAGAAAAAAAATGAGAAAATTCCTTGCTAAATGTTGGTAAGTTTGTGGTCACAAGAACTTTTTTTATTTTTTACTTAATATATTGAAAATATATATTATAGAAAAAAGAAAAGAAAAAATTCTGTTTTTTTTCTCCACCTCTCTCCATCTCAAAATTTTGCCCTCTATCACTGGTTCATCTCCGTGCCGGATTTTGATTTTTACTTCCATCCACTGTTCATTCTCCATTTCATGTCCTCCATCGATCCTCGCCCCCAAAGTGGACGGATTCGAAAGGATCCAGGTTTTCTCCGGTACAAGATTTAAATTGTCATTCTTTAGAGTCTTAGGAAGGAGGAGAGGAAGGAGAGGAGAGAAAGGGGATGCATTTTTAGGATTAGGAAATAAAAAGTTAGGGTTATATATATATATATATATATTATTTAAATAATTTTTTATAATATAATAAAGGTATATTAGTAATTTCATTAACAGGGATCAGGGACGATGAGGCGAGGGCAAGAATAAGTTCATCCCTGCCTCTATCCCCGCACGAGTATTGATTTTCACTTTCATCCCCTGTCCGGTGCGCCACAGGTATACACCATCGAGACAGCGATCATAAGTATGGCGTGCTTAACCAGCGCGACTAGGTCTCGGTTTCGAGGATGGTTAGCCTATTCCTCATGAGAAGGAAAAACTTTGTAAGTAGTTAGTTTGGCTTGTCAAACAACCAGCAATTTGGTATAACGTAGAAAGGGAGATACCAACACAAGCTAGCTGCAACATAATAACGAATCAAGTTGGTAGCCCTAGGAGTGCAACTCACGCTTCAATGCAATTATGGTATGGACCCCATTTGTTTTTAAAGGAAAAGATCCTGATTTGATTTTATGGGCCTCATGCTTAAGGTTTTGTTTCTCTTTCTAAAAGTTAGAATCCAAGAAAGGCTGTCAGTGGGTCGGATCCTACGCGAAGCTCGACCCGCAGGTCTGCCAGATATGATCAAATATGGACATGCGTTAGTTAGTAGCCATATAAACTCGTGATTTTATCAGGAGACTTTAAAAAACCCGATATAATCCTGAAAAACTGTGATATTTTCAAAAATAACATGTTTTGATCAAGATATTATCATGCATGTTGTTAACAAAGATATTTATAGGCCCCCACTGACTGTTAAACGGGCAGTCAGGGTTGGATTCTTGCAGGCGTAGTCCCCTTGCGTAAGCCAAAGCCGGTGGGTCCCTGGGGTCAAGGGGTGCGCCCAGGTTTACATCTCGTTCCTATACTAAAAAAAAAGATATTTATACTTTTATATATTTTTTATATTGTAATGTTTTCTTAATTTTTTATATCTCTTATATATACTGATATTTTCTAAGGTTTTCCCCAGATTTTATTTGAATTTATTGCAAGATTTTTCTTTGCCATGAAAATCTCGATAATGAGTGTGACTATGCTTTAAATTTATTGGGTCAAGTATGATTTGGATAAACTACATTCAAAATATGTACTTTTAATAAATCTTTGAAAACAAAAAAATAATGAAAATCTTTTGTCTTTCGAATGCTGAAAAAATAGTATTCCTTTGGAGAAATATTTAGAACACAAATTATAATATTTCATAAATGAAAAAAACAAAATCTAGCATTGATCCAATTTGAGGAGAACGCAGGCTTGAATTATGTTGTGTCTTGCACTTGAATCCCATAGTTCCTATACCCTACCTTACCTTTTCATGAAAAAATCACATACAAATTTTTTAAACTCACTTTCTGAAACTCAAAAAACTAAATTAAACTCATATAATATTTGTTAGCATCATTTTTAAATTTTCTTTTCTTTTTTTCTTTTTTTAATGCAAAAACATTTTAATTCTGCATTCTTTAATCGTTGATTGCTACTATGCTCCATATCCAACTTCAATAAAAATCTATTCACGGCATTCTTTTGACGATGAAGAGTGTTCCTATTCTAGGTTGGGGTTGAGTGGCGCCTTTATTGATTAGCTCCATACCGCTACCAGATCCAAAATCAAGCACATTGGGTCTACCTTGATTAATAACCGTACATTATTAAAGGACCCACACAAAAAAAGCAGATCCAGACCCACCTGGGTCTGCATGAAAACAATGAAAAGCCAACATCAATAATATAACATAAACTACAAAGCCATATAAAAACAAATTTACTTTTAAGCAGATTGCAGATCTACTAATAAGTTGGTGGACCCAAATAGGGATGGTACTGGACCGGGGGGAAACGGGCCCTGCCCCGCCTCGCCCCATTTGGACTGAGGATGGAGGACATGAAACAGGGATGGAGGTTAAAATCGAAACCCGTGCAAGGATGGACTTATGCTTTTTCCTGCCCCCACCCCGTCCCCGATCGCCGATCCCCGTTGGTAAAATGATAAAATACTCTTTAGGGATGACAGACGGCTATGCCTCGCCCAGTTTGGAACGGGGATCAATGGAGGTTAAAATCAAAACTTGTACGGGGATGAAGACGAGGATGGAGGGCAGAATTTTGAGACAAGGTGGGGGTGGAGACCTTGTCCCCTACCCCCACCCCGGTTCACTTCCATCCCTAGACCCAAATGAGAGAGAGAGAGAGTCGAAAATCGATCAACATTACTTAAAAGTCAAACTCAACAAAGCGTTGAGTCCCACAAGCACAATCACAACAGCAAAACATGAAAACACCATTTACACGAAAACAGAAAAACCCGAACACAAAACAGAAAACTCATCAAAGACCACAGACATCTAGACGAGGATCGGTTGGAGGCAGAGGCAGGTCTTTGAGATATATGTGTAAGATAGCATACACATCAGCCAACACCCTATGAGTCAAACGGTTAAAGTATATATATATATATATATATATATATATATATAGAGAGAGAGAGAGAGAGAGAGAGGATGCGCAGGCCCTTGTGGGACTATTTAAGGAATTGAGGTGCGGACTAGGGTTGAATAGTGTAGCCATTCAGCATAGAAACCTGACATTCCATATTTAGTCTAGCAAAATTACTTAGTAAATATGAGACACAATATATTAATAGTATGTGATATGATATGATATATCTGAGGCTAGGATCACCATAGTGACAAACCATTTTTTTCAGTAAATATCGGCAACCAAAATCTTGCGAGATTTTGATTATTTTTTTTGGCAAAAAAAATGAATAAAAAATAAAAACCAATTTTTAATTCAATTTGACAAACAGAACAATGAAGTAAATAAATAAAAAAACAAAAAATAATCTCTCTTTCTTTTGTCTTTGCAAAAGTAAGGATCTCATGTTTGAGCTTTTTTCGAATTTGAAATTCAGCCTATCACATCAACGAACCCCTACCACCTCAGATCCTCCAATTTGAGGTAATACATGAACAAGAACATGAAAAAGCTTTCTCCCCAAACCCTAATGCACCAAACCCTATCTTAAACATGAAGTCTATCATCTTTTTCTTAATGTTAATTAAATTAAAGCATAGCCACACTTTATTAAAGAGTTGTTCATCCAAAATGACTAGTTCAAACTTGCCTTTTTGATCTTTAAACATTTTATGGTTTCTTTGGAGCAAATTTAACAAGCTCTTGAGCATCTTTGGAGTACAACTATGCACATTTTAGGATAATTAACAGAGACTCTTAATGTATGGTGAATTTATGTTTAGCTTTCTCAGTTTCAAATATATCTAAGAAACGCGCCTACCTCGTGTGTTAATTTTACCGTCTGACCAACTGGGGCTCCCCTTGTCTGGCAGGAGCAGTTAGTGCAGGTCACCTTGTGTTTGGGACGTTGCAAGTTTGAACCCCAAATGGTATGGTTGTATAACTGGTAGGTAGGGGTGGCAAAATCTGACAAGACCCCCGCTTCTTAGCCGGGTTCGGGTTTAAACGGCTTAAACAGGTTCGTGTCGTAAATGGGTCGACCTGCCTAACCCAATTTATTAAACGGGTCGGGTTCGTGTTAGGGGTATGTCAACCCCCCAACCCGGCTGACCCGTTTAATAAACGGGTTAGGCGGGCGGGTCAACCCGTTTACCCGAACCCGACCCACCAACCTGTTTACCTGAACCCGACCCGCCAACCCGCCCGCTAACCCGCCAACCCGTTTACCCGACCCAACCTGGCCTGTTTATTAAATGGGTTAACCGTGTCGGGTTACCCGTTTAATAAATGGGTCGGGTTCGTGTTTGCCACAGCCGACCGGTTTAAGAAACGGGTCGGGTTCGTGTTGAGGTATGCTGACCCACCAACCCGACCCGATTGCCACCCCTACTGGTAGGGGTCTGCCAAACCCAGCTTTCTGTGTCAAAAAAAGAAGAAGTTTACCTTATGAAATTATTTATTTTTCATTAACTGTAACTAAGAGCAACTGAAGTGAGATTTACTGATTTAAAGGAAAAAAAAGGGTTATCTATGCTATTTGTTTGATGATAAAAAACCCTCACCGAGAACCAGGTCACTTAATGGGACTACCCTCGCGAGGTAAACCACAGGTGGGGGGCCACTGACACCCAAGTCCTTACAGAGCTCACCAATTAAAAGGCATCCATATTAAAGGGTTAATCAGACTTAGGTGATACAAAAAGCAACTCAAACTAACTATTTGAAAACTGAAAGTGGTTAAGTGTAAAGTTGCTTTATGTAAATTGCCTTAAATTTTATTTATGATGTGATGTGGTCCTAATTGAGGTAATGTGGTCAATATTCCCATTTCCACACAACTGCAAGACTTGCATCCAAGGCTTAATATTTTTTTCCACCTTATGAAGAGTAAGGGTTAACTTTTTTCACTGGAGCCAAATGGAGCATACAAATTCTATGAATCTAGAAGTAGCATAGGGAGGCTTCCATGGTGCAATTGGTGGTGCAGCTCTTACACTGTTTGCCAATGTTAAATGTAAAATTACTTAACATTGTGATCAGCAACATTGTGATCAATAGGGGTGGTCACTGGACTAGGGATGGCTGGGGTGGGGGACAAGGTCTCCAACCCCGCCCCGCCTCAAAATTTTGCCTTTCATCCTTGCCTTCATTCCCGCATGGGTTTTGATTTTAACCTACATCCCTGCATCCATCGTCGTTTCATGTCCTCCATCCCCAGTCCAAATGGGGCGAGGGGGGCGGAGCCCCGTTTTCCCTCAGTCCACTGCCATCACTAAAGAAGGATCGGGGATGGGGCAGGGCAGAGAAAAACTTAAGTTCATCCCCGCATCCATCCCCCTATGGGTTTTGATTTTAACCTCCATCCCCATTTCATGTCTTCATCCCCGGTCCAAACGAGGCGAGACAGGGCAGGGCTTTGTTTTCCCCCTACTACCTGTTAGGCTCGTGCACCTAATTGAGCTGGGTTGGACCCGGTCGGTTCTATTATATTATATATAATATATATTTTATGTTATATATAGAGAGAGAGAAATGCACTCGTTCTGCCTGTTTTCTCATTATGCCCGGTTAGGCCTTTTCAAAAATCATAGTTTTTGGTATTTTTTTTCTCACATCTAACACCATAGATGCTATCTATAAGTTTTGTTTAGGTTGAACCAACTTTTGGATCACCTCAATCTGACTTGTATACAAGTCTTTTCGGTGATCCAAAATCAATGGTTACGAAGGCATCAATTTTTGTTGGCTCATAAAAATATATTTTTTCATCGAAAAAACATGTTCAAGAGTAGATTCTCACTAAATCAAGCATGCTAAACACATCTAACAGTTCAGATCTATCATAAAACACTTCAAATTATGAGGCCTAACGGGGCAGAACTAGAAAAGAGAGCTTAATATGTTCAGTTCTTATATATATATATATATATATATATATATATATATATATATATATATATATATATATATATATATATATATTCACAATTACAGATAGTTTTTATTTAATCTGGATGCGTGTATCATTATTTATTTACTAAAAATATAATTTTTATTGAAACAATTTAATCAAAAATTATTTATTTAATTTTTTTGCTATTAAGTTTTAGTGTGACATGTGCTGTTGTTTTTGTTCATTTTAAAAGCACATCTAAACAAGAAAAGTACCTCATGCAAAACATGGTCCATTAATTAATTCATATAATGCATTTGCATTTTCAAATGAAGCAAGCACTAGCATTTAAGTCATTTGGAGCAGTATGCCAGATCCGATAACAGGATGAAAGTTGCTTAAGATCTGATCATGGTAAATGGAACCCAATCAAATCCATATCCAATGAGGCAAGTCCGACCCATATGCGAATGTCCTCCTTATGCACATCTCAAAGAAAGGGATAAGATAGTCTAACCCGTGGTCCCAGTTACCCTGAGCTGCAACCAGACTTGGATCCAGATCCAGACCAAAATTAAACATTGGGGGTTAAGGAGACAAATGGATCGGATTCGGCCAGACATTGGGTGCGAATTTCATGCATTATTCTTGGATATGGGTGTTAAAATAAGATCCAATTCTATATTCAGCTCGAGTCTGACTTACATGGTCAGACATTTTCTTTTCTGGAATTGGATATGAATTCTGATCTATGCCTTATTTTGTTCTATATTCATGTCCAAATCAAACCCAATTTCTCCTCATGTTTTACGCATATTCAGTTCCAAATCAAACCCAAATTGTCTTCATATTTTACATGTACAACCTGTAAAGAAATTTGCACTTCGGATCCATGTTCTACTCTCCTGCACCATATCTATTTTAGATTTGGAATCCGTCTTGCTATTCATTGTTGGATTTGGATTTGGATTCGGATTCGGATCTACATGACCCTGCCCTGTCTAATCCATTTGCACCCACTCTATCCCTCCACCGGAGTCCAGATCCTTCCCACGGGGCCCACAAGCAGGAAGAGGACATATAAGCAAACTAACTGCCTACTCACCACCATCCAACACGGACGCCATGTAGACTGGTATAGTACAAATTTAGGTGTGGGAGGTAAGAACCCATGTAGAAAGCTTTTTTTTTTCTTGAAAGGCGAGCTGGGTTTAGGCAGACCCCTACCAGATATCTCTTAAGCCCCTATGTGGCAGAGGGATTCGAACCTGGGCTTTCAGATTGGCAGTGGACCCCGCTTACCACATGGGATACCACTTTAGTTACAAATATCTGCCAATTTTTTAAAATCTGGTGATTTTATCACAATTATAAATTATTTTTAAAATGCAATAATTTTATCATGATATTATCACGCTAATTATGTTTTTATATAATTTTAATATTTTAAATTCCAGTATCAACCCCAAACAACTAAACCCTGCCATATATAAAGCTCTTAAAAGTACGATAAACTTTTGGACAATGTTGTTAGTATTGGTGCGAATCGGGCTGAATTGGCCGACTTGTGTAGTATCGATACGATACTAACATGAATCGGCAATTTTTTAATAAATGTAAAAAATGCCTAAAATTAAATTTTTTATTGTTTTACTATTATTTTCGCAGTTTTAATGCATGCACATTTTGATTGACACAAAATATTTTCTAATTATTTTTCAACCAATTCAGAACAATTCACTTGAGAATCGGTATCGGCCGATTCACCTGAATCGTTGGCGATAGTATTTTGACAATATTGCTTTTGGAATCAAAATCACTACTTACATGCCATAATTTAGAAGAACACTTTGCAATATTAGAAAGAGGAGAAAATGTAAAGTATTTAGTGAATGTGAGATATCACATTCTTCAATAAACTCTAAGATGTTGAAGTTTACATTTTCTAGAGAAAAATGTTTTTTAATTTATTGAAATATTTCTTTGACGAGAAATCTATATAATAAGATTTGTGACTATGGTGAAAGTCATTTGTGACATATTATTATGAAAAATGTTGATATAATGCTCCCAAAAGAAAGTATTTTCAGAACTTCTATCATTTTTTTAAAATGTCATTTTTATCTATCCCCATACTAATGTGATAAAACAAGTTTTTAATTTTTTATTAATGATATGTTTTTATATCACTATCGCAAATAGGAAAGGGCTTAAAGCAGATCCTTGATGTAACCCAACCGTTATCGGAAAATTGGTTGTCACCCCTCCACAAGTGCGGACATTGGTTACTACTTCTTCATACATATCTTTAATTATACTAATGTACTTGAGAGAAACACCTTTCTTCATCATTGTCCACCAGAGAACGTCCCTAGGAACTCTATCGTATGCCTTCTCTAAATCAATAAAAACCATATGCAAATCTTTGTTCATCTCTCTATATCTTTCAATAAGTTGTCTAAGAAGATGTATAGCTTCCATATTTGATCTTCTAGGCATAAAACCAAATTGATTCTCCGATATCATGACAACCTTCCTCAACCTAGACTCAATCACCCTCTCCCAAAGTTTCATAGTATGACTCATGAGTTTTATACCACGATAGTTTGTGCAATCTTGTATATCACCCTTATTCTTATATAAAGGCACCAAAGTACTCTTCCTCCACTCATTAGACATCTTATTTGTTCGCCAAATCAAGTTAAAAAGATTTGTCAACCATTCTAAACCTTTCTTGCCCAAGCATTTCCAAGCCTCGATAGGTATACCATCTGGGCCAACTGACCTTCTTGATTTCATTTTCTTCAAAGCCTCTGCAATTTCTTTCTTTTGAATCTTGCGCATGAAGTCACGATTTATCTCATGAAAAGGAATGGAGAAGTCTCCAAGATCTTGAGCATGACTATCATTAAATAGCTTATCAAAATAATCTTTCCATCTCTCCTTAATCTCCTCATCTTTGACTAAAACCCTTTGCGTTTCATCTTTGATACATCTAACCATACCCAAATCCCTCGATTTCCTATCTCTCATCTTTGCAAGCCTATAAATATCCTTCTCGCCTTCTTTGGTATCCAACTTGTCATAAACCTCCTTATATATATTGGAGACTTCTCCATTCCTTTTCATGAGATAAATCGTGACTTCATGCGCAAGATTCAAAAGAAAGAAATTGCAGAGGCTTTGAAGAAAATGAAATCAAGAAGGTCAGTTGGCCCAGATGGTATACATATCGAGGCTTGGAAATGCTTGGGCGAGAAAGGTTTAGAATGGTTGACAAATCTTTTTAACTTGATTTGGCAAACAAATAAGATGCCTAATGAGTGGAGGAAGAGTACTTTGGTGCCTTTATATAAGAATAAGGGTGATATACAAGATTGCACAAACTATCGTGGTATAAAACTCATGAGTCATACTATGAAACTTTGGGAGAGGGTGAATGAGTCTAGGTTGAGGAAGGTTGTCATGATATCAGAGAATCAATTTGGTTTTATGCCTAGAAGATCAAATATGGAAGCTATACATCTTCTTAGACAACTTATTGAAAGATATAGAGAGAGGAACAAAGATTTGCATATGGTTTTTATTGATTTAGAGAAGGCATACGATAGAGTACCTAGGGACGTTCTCTGGTGAACAATGATGAAGAAAGGTGTTTCTCTCAAGTACATTAGTATAATTAAAGATATGTATGAAGGAGTAGTAACCAATGTCCGCACTTGTGGAGGGGTGACAACCAATTTTCCGATAATGGTTGGGTTACATCAAGGATCTGCTTTAAGCCCTTTTCTATTTGCGATAGTGATGGATGAACTTACGAGATCAATTCAAGAAAATGTATCGTGGTGTATGTTATTTGCTGATGATATTGTTTTGATTGATGAGTCTAGAGCTGGGGTTAATGCTAAGTTAGAATTATGGAGACAGACATTGGAAGCTAGAGGTTTTAAGTTGAGTAAGAGTAAGACTGAATATATGGAATGTCGGTTTAGTAAGCAACGAAGTAGTGATGGGAGTGTAGTGAAGCTTGGTGAGCAAGAAATACCGGTGAATGATTATTTCAAATATTTGGGATCCATCATTCAAAAGTATGGAGAAATTGATGGAGATGTAAATCATAGGATAAAGGTTGGGTGGATGAAATGGAAAAGTGCAACTGGAGTGCTGTGCGATCGTAGAATGCCATTGCGGTTGAAGGGAAAGTTTTATAGGACGACTATTAAACCCGCTTTACTATATGGTACGGAATGTTGGGCTGCCAAGAGACATCATATTCAAAAAATGAGTGTAGCTGAGATGCGAATGCTTAGATGGATGTGTGGAAATACAATAAAAGATAAGATTCGGAACGAGGAGATACGTAAGAAGGTAGGTGTTGCACCCATTGAAAATAAGATGCGAGAGAATCGTTTACGGTGGTTTGGACATATTCGGCGAAGGCCTAATGATGCTCCAGTTAGAAGGTTGGAGAAATGGAAAAATATATTAGTTAAAAGAGGTCGGGGTAGGCCTAGGAAGACTTGGATGAAGATGATAGGAAAGGATATGAATGCTTTGAACCTCACCGAGGACATGACATTGGATAGAAATGATTGGAGGAAAAGGATTCATGTGGAAGACCCAAAATGAATTTCTTTTTTGGTTCATATCGCTGACCCCAATTGTTTTGGGATGAAGGCGTAGTTGTTGTTGTTGATATGTTTTTATATTTTCATATTCTTATTTTTCCAATATTTTCTTTGATAAACCAAACATTTTAGCATGGAATGAGTTTTTTCCTAAAAATACCATTAATGACATTGGTAAGCACGGTTTTGCCCACAATGTGCTCCACTCATTTGGTAGGGGCGACTTGTAAATGTCACTAAGTTGACAAAATGTCACTAGTTTGAAACCCACAGTGGCATCCCTTGCCGCAATGTCGGAGCCAGGTGTACTCCATGGCGGACAACGGCAACCTCTAGGGTTTTACCAACTGGTGCGCAGTCCGCGGTGGCAGTTTTTTTTTTGTCAAGACTGTCCTAGAAAAAAAAAAAGACATTGGTAGTCACACTTTCAGAACCAAGACTCCTGGGCAAGAGAGACAACGGTGGGTGGAAGAACATGATCACAAATGATTTTATCACAAATGTTTTTTTTTTTAAAGGCAAAATTATACTAAAAACCTGATATTTTCAAAATATCGTTTGTTTTGAAAAAGTCGTGTTTCTCTAATCCAATAATTACATGATAAAAATGCCTTTTCCTAATTTTTGTATTATTTATGCTTTTTTGCTATTTTTTATGTATTTATATTCACTGATATTTTCCTAAAATTGTGTAAAAAATTCGTTTTTAAAATATCGTGACATTTTCCTTAGACGATATTTTCCCGATAACGAGATTTTTGTAGCTACGTAAGAAACACGCTCTCTCTCTCTCTCTCCGTTCCTATGAGCGACATTCAATACCGCCAAAGCCAAGGGAAGATAATAAAGCAAAGGATGAGAGAGAGAGTATTAATTTATTTACCTTTCTCTCTCCATCTTCCCCCGTTTCTTCCGCTTCACCTTTTTTCCCCTAATCCCCCGGGTTTTTGCCCTTTCTTTTTCAAATTAAACTCCTTTTACCACCTCTCTCTCTCTTTCTCTCTCTCGTCCGTTTTAAAAAATATGGCATCGACGGGTATCCGAATTCCGGCTTCCGGCTGGTGGCAAGGAAGATCTCCGGCGAGTGGTGGCGAGTGACATACGGAGGCCGCTTTCTTCCTTGGCTTCTCGGACATTCTGAGTCGTCTTTCTTCGTTTTTTCGCTGCTTCTTCGCTTTCGTCCGGCTTCCGCTTCGGAAGAGTCGCCAGGGAATGCTTAGACGAGAGGCGGTGAGCGGTCGACGGGCGCTCCGTCGGTCGACCTTTTGACGGTTCTGAGTCGTCGTCTTTCTTGATTTATTTTTTTCTCCGTTTGATTCTTCTGCTTGTTGCTGCTGCTCTTGCCACTTCTTCTGCCGCTTCTTTTACTGTTTCGTTAAGCTTCGGCTTCCGGTGAGCTGCCGGGAAGTCGCTCGGCGTGCGACGTGAGTGAGCTTCAGAGTCAGCCGTTCTCTCTCTCTCTCTTCATTTAATTGCTTCATCCATTTTCTTTACTTTCGATCAGGCTTGAGAATGGCGGACGTTCATCGGAAGAAGAGAATGTACAGGCGAGGGAAGAAGGAGGTTCTAGAGAGTTCCGGAAGCACGTTCTCGATCGGTCAAGGTCGGTGCAAGGATTTCTGTCCTCTGTGGTTTTCTTTTCTCAGATTTTTTACCCCTTCATGTTAAGATCTCGTCCTCTGTTGTGAACTTCGTGTTGTTGTTGTTGAGGTTTCGACTGACTCTTTGGTTTCTCCCTTTTTTTATTCTCTTTTTGTGTCTGCGTGTGGAAATAGGCAAAAATTCAAAATTTATTTTTGTTTTTTGCTTGAAATGCGTGTGATCGGAGTATTTTTTTTTCTCTTGATTATTCGGTGGAATTTGTGATATTTAGTATGATCTTCGTGAATTTAATAAGTTATGTTTAATAAGAAATTGTTTGTTTTTTTTTTGTTCCGTAAAAGCTTGCAATTTACTGATGTTTTTTTCGTGTAAAAATTTGTGGAAACTGTTTGTCATTTTCTGCATTTCGTTTTTTCCTGGCCAACTGATTCCGCGTTCTTCATGGTGAATTTTTCTTTTTGTTTTTTTTCGAGGAATGACTGAGTTCCGTACCTTGATTTTTGGACGTTTCGGTTGATTATGCTTGTCACGACCTTCTGTACATATGCGTTGATCTGTTATTATCTTCCACTCTTAGAGTTTTCTCCTGTTTTCGATGTGTGAGATAATTTCGGCGGCCCCACACGATGTTTCACGATCACTTTCTTTTCTTTTGTTTGAAGTTTTCGTTCGTAGTATTGCATCTTTTTTTCCCTTTCTTTTTTGCTGTTTTCTTTCTGAGTGTTTCAGCAAAGGCGTTTGTTTACTTTGCAGCCATAGCCTTCGAGTTTTTGTCTTGAAATTGCTTCGAAGAGTTTTCTTGTTGTTTAATTTGTAATGAGCCTGGTGAATTGAGAGTTGTCTAGATGAGTGAAGATGAGGAAGCAGGAACAATGACGATGGCAATTATAAGTGGAGTGATTGCATACAGCTGGAGGGTTCTTTGGGGAATGACTGCGGTATTATGTTAACAGGGAATAGTTTGACAGATGTATTGTTCGATAGGCATGCAAACTGGTAGCCCTATTTAGCTCTTTTTTGTGTCCGCAGCTGATGGCCAGTATATATTGTCATCTTGTAGGCTTTTCCCAAAAATGATGGAACAATTATTCTTCTCATCTGTTCATGGTAGAAGTTGTTGTTGTTGCTGTTCTTCTTCTTCTTCTTATGAATGCTACAATTTGGAAGATTAAGTGGTTGTGGGGTAGGTCTCCATACACAGAAGGATTTGAGGGCACTGAGTCATTCTTGCTTCAGTATTACTAAGCAATAAATAGCAGCCATGTGGGCCTTTATTTGAGTGTATGAAGTTTCCCTTGTATCTTGTCGTGCAAATTGAGTTCCTCCCTGATACTTGTTGAGACTATTGTTCTGCTGGTTCCACAACTTTTTGTCTGAATAAGTGGGGCAATTTCAGTAAATAACTTTCTTACTATCTTAGATCCGCATCAATGGCTATTGTTGGTATCAACGACCTTGGGAATTTTCATAAAATAGCATCCTTAATATCTGCTTTTACTTACTGGGTTCATGTCAAATCTACTTTGCATGTACGAAATGAAATGTTGTTTAACTGTGAGCAAGCTTTTGTTTCATCCTGTAGGAAATGATCTCCATGAAATTTGTTCAATGCTTACTGGATGCTTGAAGCTGCAGTAGTACAGACAAACATTTACCTGTTAACCTTTATACCCCACCTTTTCTTTTCTCTGCATAAGAACTTACATTATGCTGTTCTATACTTTTCCAGGCTTTGGTTGCTTTGAACAACAAAATATTGCATTTTTGTGAATAGGCTTCAAAACTGTTATCACTATTGTTGCATCAGTTTCAGAAACCCAATATCTTCCTTGTGAAAGAATGTTCATTGAAGTTTTCATCCCAGAAACTTATCATTTTCTTCTGTTCTTTTTCCTATCTGAAGTCTTGTTAGTATATCATTGATTATATGGTTTGTTTTCAGGTAATGGACTTGAACGAAAACAAATGAATGTGACATTAAAGATGCATGATCCTACATTTGGTGATGTTGATTGTTCTAGGAAACCGGTAAAGCACTTTCAATAACCTTTACACTTTTCATAGAAATAGGTATCAGATTATGTGGGTCTTGGATTTCATTTGTGGTTCTGATTTTACATAATCACTAATTTCAGTGCTTCTTTTGGCAAATTGCTAACCAAACAAGAACTAGGTGCACTGGCATTCGTTGTGTTTTGTATGCATCCTAAAAATTAATGGACTTGTGTGACTTTATCTAAGTTAGTCTCTTATATGTAACTTGATCATATTGGGGGGTGGAGCAATGGGTCCAACTCCAAATGCTGGACATGGAAAATTTGGATTCATTTGGCCAACCTTGGCTTATGAAACTGATATATGAAGATGTAGGGGTTGTAGCTAAGAACCATGTTAAATATTATCTCCATGCATAGCAACAATAAAGGTCATTCCGTTCATAGTATCATAATATCTATTGCATAATATGATTTCATTCTTCACTATATTGCGTATTTGCACATCATATGTTGCAGATCTTTATTGAAACACTGACACAGAAAATTATGTTATGTGTCTATAATTTTGAATGCGGATGACAAATAGCACGTTTGAAGATACTGGTACAAACAAACACCATGCTCTTCATTCATTTTCCATTGCTATGGTCTGTCATATATGTGGTTCTTCTGAACAACAAACCCAGAGTAGACAAATAGGTTTTCTTGTTGACTTGGACTAGAACTTTTGAAGAAAGAACATTCGGTAACTGGAAGACTATGTCACCTTGGTACGGGTATGAAGGGTACAACACACGGCAATTCCAAAAGATGTGGGTACGGGGACATGGCTATATATATATATATATATTAAATATCACATAAATACAAAATAAACTGAATATAATCTAAATATATATGCTATATCTAAAATATATATTATATATTGAAAATATAAAGTTATAAACTGAAAATATAATTATAAATTAAATACAAACTTGTATGTGAGGAGGGTAAAATGGCATGTCCGGGGATACACGTGTCGACATGAGTACGAAGGGCAAAATGGAGTGTCTGGGTACCATAGTTGGAGGATATGATCAATTTAACATAATGTATGAAATAATTGTCCCTTGAGGAAAGAAAAGAAAAAAAGATTAATGAGATACAGTGATGCAGAAGTCTCCTGATTTTAGAAGTGAACAGTGGGTTTCAGTCTGCTTTTCTTTTCCGTTCCACTTGATCATGGAAACATAGACGTTATGATGTTCTTAATGAGAATTAGTTGGAAAAGATGCTGACTAGGTTACATCCTTTCAGAATGTGTTATTGTGTGTCAGAATTTACTTTGTAACTGTTGAATTGCATGGAATTTATTGTTATTTTCTTAAGCAAGTTTCTTTAACCATGGAAATTGAAGTGCCATATCATTTATTTGCTTTTAACAGGTTGCTTAGTATATCAGTCATTTAAAATTAATTTTTCATTGATAGTAATCACGTACTTATCAGATATAGAATTGCATGTTGTGCAGCTTGGAAATGATCCGAGGAAATCTTCTTTGAAGCCTATTAAGATGCTCATTGCTGAAGAGATGTACAAAGAGACAGAGTCCAGACGTCGTTCTCCGAGTCTAATTGCGAGATTGATGGGTCTTGATGCACTACCTGCACAGCAAGTAAACTCGAAGCAGAAGAGAAAAACTTCCAAAAATGTATATCAGGAAGTAACATTTGAGAAGCAGCAAAACCAATATGAGTCATTGCTCCATGGTTATGAGCAGTATCATGGAAAAAACATATCACATAAATTCCATCCGTCCCATAGGCATGTCATGGAAAACCAAGAGTTTAAAGATGTGTTTGAAGTCCAGGAGATATCAAAGGTCCACAAACTAAGTTACTCAGGACATCAGAGTAGCATGGCAAGCTCAAAGCTGTCAGAATCTAATAGCGCATTTTTAAGGCAAAAATGTATGGATGCAAAAGGTATCTCAACCAATGAGAAGCTTTGGCATTCAAAAGAATTTCATGACACACTGGATAATCTGGATTCTAATAAAGATCTATTCCCAAGGGCCCTTCAAGAGCCTGACTCATTATTCACAAAGCATCTCCACAATTTGCAGTCTGTCCCATCCCCTTCTTCATCAAACCATATAACAGTTTTAAGATCATCAAAGACTAGCATGGAAGTAGAATTTTCAGAGAATTACACTAATGACGACATATACTGGAAGTCAGAGAGGACTGAAGGGCGGATAAATATGCAGAAAAGCAGTGGTAGCTATCCACTGGGCCACAATGTTGCTCATTTTTCCTGTGGAAGAACTTGTGCTCATCCTTCACATAAACCATGCCAATCGAGCCAGAAAGGTGACAACCATGCAATGCCTACAAGAATAGTTGTTTTGAAGCCTAGTCACTATAAGTCGCTACCTGAGCCTAGAGTTTTGCCTTTACAATGTACCTGTACCAACCACAGAATGCACAGAGTTCGAGGATCTACCAGCCAGTATTTGTGTGAGGAAACTATTGACAGGCAAAAATTATCCAAAAACAGTTCAAGAATGAGTGAGGAATCAGTCAGACTAAGGACACGGGGTTCAAGGGAAATAGCTAGGGAAGTCACAAGGCAATTAAGACAAAGTGTTGGCAGAAGCTCCTTTGACATGCCATTGATGCCATCCAGTGTCCTCACTAGAGATGAGCTCTCCTACAACTCGTCGAGGAGGGACTTTGTTGATGATTCAGGACTATTTTCTCCTTGCCAATGGTTACGTGAACCGAATAACAAGTTGAATTCCTTTTCATCTTATCCAGCGGAGTCACCTCTCAGCATGGAAGCTAAGAAGCACGTCTGTGATAGGTGGAAGACAGCTTACAGGAGTGAAGTAAGGCATCTTCGTGGTAGTTCCAGTACATTGGGTGAAATGCTAGGCATGCCAGAAACAGACTGTGTAAAGGGAAAACTTTTGCTTACTTTGGGGGAGATGATAGGCCAGGATGTTTCCAGTGATAGTTCCACTGGGAAAGAGGCATTGACAGGCTGCGGCTGCAGTGAAGGACGAAGTGGCAGGGCTTTTAGGCAGGAGGGTTATCCTACAAACCTACTGAGGCCAATGTCAATTTCAGTTTCAAGTAAAGGGTGTGGACTTTCAGCAGCAGTTGACAAATTTGGTTCTGCTGATGACATTGCAAATGATCTGATTGCACGAGAAGTGATTTCGCCAGGATGGCACCCTAGTTTGAAGGAGAAACCTTTCACCAGAAATTGGGGTTTGAATGGTTACAGATCTCATTCAACCCAGTCAGAGAAGCCAAAAGATGACCATGTCATATCGGGGGATGATTGCTTGAAAATGCATCATTGCTCAAGTTTAGGTGGTATGACGAGAACCTATGACAAAAGAGTTTTGTCTAACAAGTGCTCTGTGATGTTCAGTGATTTCACAGAGGATACAAAGCAGCTCCAGGAGTCTCTATCAGTTGCTGAATGCTGTTCTAAGATAGCCTCTGTCCGCCGTGATAAATTTCTATCTCCAGATTTGGAGCCATCGATTCATGCAATCAATTTGAAGAAAGGTTATGCCTGTGCTGTTTCACCTGATCCCGACAATAGTATTGCTGAGGTTTGTTATCATCTGTATCTCATGTCAATAACTGCTTAGTAGGTTGCATGTTTTCATATCAGGTGAGGATAGTTGACACTCAATAGGTTCATACTATCTGAATTGGTTGTGTGCTTACCTTTTATTTCTCTGATTTTCAGCAATTGTATATCACTAGTCCAGCTGTCTGGTGTCAATGACATGTGTGAATGCCTTGATGTCAGGTCAACCTGACCTAGGATTAGGACCATGTTATGGACCTGTCCGTCACCCTGATCAGAAATCAGGATGGAACTGGCCCATGGATGATGTTTCCGACATGGATCTGAGTTGGGCTGCAGTTGTAACATATCCAGCTGACCCATCATCATAGTTGGGGTTATGTGCAAAACTACATAAATCCGATCTGGGTCTGACGTGTTGATTGACTGTATTTTCCAATCCCAAATTATGCGTCACCTCTGATGTTATTTTGCTTTTGATTCTCATTTGATGTTTTGCTCTTATGCTCTCAGTGAACTCGTAGTGCATCTGTCAGCAGAAACAAAATAAGAACCTTTTGATCCATAGGTTCTGATTTCAGTTGAAATTTTGTGCTGTAGGTTTCTTCATCAGGACAGTCTTTAGCAGCATCACCACCTTCCGTGCCCCAAGCTGCACCTGATGGTGCTGGACAGGACTCTCTGCACAAAGAGACTGCAGAACAGCCTAGTCCTGTTTCCATCCTGGAACCACCTTTTGAAGAAGAGTTTTCCAGTTCAGAATGCTTTAACAAGATTAGTGCCGGTCTTGACGGTATGTTCAAGCAATTTGCTGCTGTGTCTGCTCAGCTTGAAAGTTGCCAATTATTCTTATGTAAGGTCTACTTTTTCTTTTCCATACCAGGGCTTCGCAAACAACTGCATCTTCTCAGGATGGAATCGTCGCAGAAAGATGTAGAAGACTCGGAAGACTTTGGGTCATCAATTGACGAGTATTACACAGACGGTGGCTGCAGCAACTTGGATCAAGCAGAATCTGTAGAAGAAGAGAACATCGAGTTCTCATTCTTACGCGATGCACTAATGAGTTCAGGCTTTTGTGGTGATCAAGATTGCCTGTCAAAGGCATGGTATTCACCTGAATGCCCATTAAATCCACGCTTGTTTGAACAACTAGATAAGAAATACAGCGAGCAGGAGAAGTTGCACGCTGCAAATGCCAAAGACATGAGGGTGCTGCGGTCGGAAAGAAGGCTTCTATTTGATCGTGTAAATGCAG
The DNA here is from genome assembly GCF_984573655.1 of Nuphar pumila. Lineage (NCBI taxonomy): Eukaryota > Viridiplantae > Streptophyta > Magnoliopsida > Nymphaeales > Nymphaeaceae > Nuphar > Nuphar pumila. Next base: position 90,766,818 of record NC_143260.1, read on the forward strand.
GCCTGAAGGAAATTTTCAGGCCATCTCCGGAGATGCGTCCATGGTCAAAAGTGAGGTTTAGGAGCAGGATGCGGCAACGGTGGGGAGGGTGGCAGTTGGTGGAGGAGCTCTGGCAGCTAATCCACACTGGTGAGGCCATGCGGTGCCACGAGACAGATTATGGTGAAGAGCTTATGGAGATGATGGTGAGGAAGGATTTGACAGGGGATGATGAATGGCTTGAATTGGGAGATCATGTTGATGTGATCGCCACGAAAATTGAGCGAGCTCTGATTCACGACCTCACGGTAGAAATAGTTGGTGAACTTAGTGCACACTAAGACCACATTTTTCTGAGTGTAAGGACACGGTGAATAGTTCCATGAAATCAATAAAGGCTCAGCATTACTTGCTGAGAGTCATTTTGCCAGGTTACAGACACAAAAATCATCATTATCTACCGTATATTTCAACATTCATTTCATTCATTCCCTCCGGATTTGTCAAGGTTTTTCTCTAGGCTGGCCTCTTGAGCCTGGACTTGCTATAGGTCCATGTCCAGCTTGGTTCAAAAGACGTCCCTTTGTGACTTGGGTCAGCCCGGTTTAAATTGTGGAAGGAAAACTAATGAATAGGTTAGCCATTGGTAAAGCAATCTTTGGACTAGAAAAAAATAATTTTCTAAATAAAGGTGTACCTTTGATCACGACAATCTAAGCTCTCAGAACTCTGATTTTGGTACAGCTGGCAGCGTGATACATTGTAGCCTTAACTTGCATTCACATAAAGCCCCGCATCGGGAGTGGTTCCGTTGCGACTTAGGGATGTAAAATGGTTGGGTTTAGTCATTATTGTTAATGTTGATCCAGTTGCAATGTCAGAATTGATGCAATCATACATGTCAAGTTTATCGTTAGTCAGAGAGGATAAGATCGACAGTTGAGATGGAGAGCTCATTTGGAAAGGAGAAGAATAAGATAAGTTTGTTAAGGGAATTAGGAGAGTTTGAAAATTTTTATCTTCTTGCAAAACCGATTCTCATAAAATGTTTTGTTTATAATAGTTTTTTTGTACTAATATAAATATAAAAGAAACCTCCTCTCACTGAGGATAGAGTGAGAAGGAGAATCGTGGATGTAGGCACCCCGCCGAACCACATAAAAACTGTCCATTGTTTCAGGTCTCTTATTGTGTGAGTGAGATTTTATTGTGTTTTTAACAATCTAGAATCTATCACTTACATGGTATTAGAGCTAATGACATTGTCAATCACTTCACCTTAAGGATTGCTTGTTCTAAACCAAGCTATTTAATGGAATGTGTTTTCAAGTTTGGTCTCTATCAAACTTGATGGCAATAACTATCTATTGTGGAAGTCACAAATAAAGTCTATCATGTACTCTCAAGATTTGATCAAGTATGTTGATGGATCGTCTCAAGCTCTTTCTGAATTCATCCAAGGTAGCGATTCATTTCAGTCTTTGAATCCTGAGTATGCTACGTGGAAAAAGGCAGATCAATTGGCCCTAAGTTGGATCAAGGCAACAATATGTGAGTCCGTTCTTTCCAAAATTATTTGTATGCCAATAGCATGTGCGGCTTAGATAGCCTTGGAACGTGCTTATGCTTCACACTCGAGTTTGCGAATATTGCAACTCAAAAGAGATCAATAAAATATTTAAAAAAATAATAAACCAATGGTTGATTATTTAAATGATGTCAAGTTCTTGGCAGACTCTTTAAATGAAAGTGTTAGATGATGATTTAATTAGCTATACTTTCAATGGTTTGTCTTTCGATTATGAGAGTTTTGTGGCAATAGTTACTACTCAATCTCCCTTCCAAGTTTTATTGATATTTATGAGATGTTGAATCAAGAAAAGAGTCTCCAGATCTTGGTTCCTAAGCCTCCTGCTAACGACCAAAATACAATTACAACATTCTTCACACAAAGAGGAAGAGGCCATAATAATTTTTATCGTAATCGTGGTCGTGGACGGAATAGAAATTTTGGTTGGTAAAATCAAAACTCCTATTAGAATGAAAATGATTAGCATGATGGGTTTAATTGTGAAAATCGTAGTGAAGTTATTTGCCATTTTTTTTGAAGAAAAAATCATACCGCTCGTCAGTGCTACGACATTCCTAAGGCATTTGCAGCTGTGACCCTAAACAACATGTCAAATCCGAACTGGTACCTGGATAGTAACGCATCACATCATATGACAGCGGTTGAGAATAACATGGCTAGTAAATAGGAGTATCTTGGTACTCGTTTTCAAGTTCGCTAAAGATCATAAATGTTTTTTCGAGTTTCATTCTTGTGATTTTTATGTGATCGATTGCCAGAAAGGAATAATAATGCAAAGCAGAAAAGTCAACATGTGTGGACAACATACGTAAGGTGAATTCCGCATTTGCAGTAGAAAAGTCATCCTTATTCAAAGTTTGGCATGTAAGACTTAGCCATCTTGGCTGTAATAACCTCAATTTTTGATATTTTATTTGTTTAAGAATATGTGTATTTTTCTAAATTTGGGCCTGGGATCCAAATTGCAGATCCAGGATCCATAAAGGGGTTTTCCGAATAAATTTACCTCGTAAATTTGATATGTACGTATAAGTACAATAATTTTTAATTAATTAAATAATTTGGAGAATAATTATTTAAAAGAGGTGCGTAGATGGGTCTGGGATCCACATACCGGATCCATGTACCTATATATATATTTTAATATATATATATATATATATATATATATATATATATATATTGTATAATCTTAAATAAATGAATTTTTTATTTTTTTTAAAAGTTAATCCGAGGATCCACAGTTGGATCCATTTGGTTCCAACTTGTGGATCCATCTCGTTGGGGTCGGGTTACGGGTCTCGGGTCCGGACCCGAGCCGCACCCATGTAACAACCCTTTTAAAGGAAAAAAGGGCAACCCTAACAAAATCAAGAAAGGGGGGGTAAGAGGGGGGGGGGGGGGGGGTCTTGGCCGATAAAAGAGAGTGGAGAGGGGGCCCTCTTCACTCGTCTCTCTCTCTCTCTGTCTGTGTGCGTGCGCCGGAGGGTAGAAGATCGCCGGAAAAAGCTGCGGCAACCCACATCCACCATCGTCGACCTCCAGCGAGCACCCTGTCACGGCAGTGAGAGGAGCATCACCAGCCGGCTCTGCTTTGAGTCCCCAGCCTCCGATCGCCGAAAAAGCTTCAAAAAGGTACGAGTCTTCTTGGAATCGAGGTGAGGGATCGAACATGGGTTCGAGTCCATGCATGGGTTTGAGGGGAGGTCCCACGAAAAATCGGTAGTTGGGGATTTTTCGTGAATCCCACATGGGAAAACCCCAAATCTTTGATTTGGGGGTTTCGGTTGGCATGAATAAAGGAGAGGGAGGAGGTTATGAGGGTTGACGGAAACCCTAATCAATCGGATTTGGGGGATTTGGCTGCCATTATCAAAATAAAATAAAACTTTATTTGGGGGTTTTCGATCTTGGAAATGATAACTCGAATCCATGTGGTTTCGAATTCAGTTTGGGTATAAGAATTTATGCATGGGGTTCTTTATTTTGAAAGTGCATATGGAGAGTAACGTATAACCTGATTTAGGCAGGTTACACTCGTACAGTATAAATCATTATGAAGTGTTCAGTCAAATCCTTTTATGCTACGGGGTTAAAGAAAAATTTCATATGTCTTTAGGAGGTAGAACAACCTGCGTAATTGGGTTCTGTTACAATAAGTGTGATTAATAAATTGTTGGTTTAATGGAAATGTTCATACTAGCCCTGTACATTGATGTGGTAGGTTGTTGAATATCATTCCTTCATATTTTGATAAGTATGATAATGTACTGCTATACTTGCTGCTGAATACTCAAATTTGAAATCATAACACCCAGACTTATGAAAGGCTGCATGATATAACTGAAATTGGGTATTAGAATGAGAATCTAAAAACTGAATGTTGGATTTACAGAAATTGAAGTCATAATTTCGGTTTGATATTGGTTATTTTGATATCAAAAGGGACTGTGTGATTATATGCATGTAGGAAATTTCTTGTTAATGGATTTTTGAAATCTTGCTATCCTCAAAATGGAACACTGTTGGGTATACTAAAACAGGGAATAGATGGGTTTGATGATGCAACACCATTCGATGTTTTGAATTACTAAAAGTCAGTATGTGTTCTAGCTGACTGTGTGTATATGTATATATATATATATATATATATATATATATATATATATATATATATATATATATATATATATATATATATATATATATATATACGCATGTCCTGATTTCTATTGGCAGGGCTGATTTCCATATGTTTTCATAGTTAGCCGAATGATGTTAATCGGACTTCCTATTTTCATAAATGAATATACGAAATCCTAAACCATTAAAGCATGAATAGTGTGATACACTGCTGCTAGGTTCATGAACTGTTAAGGTCCGACAGGATCTTGCATGCATTACCTAATGTGATGCTGTAGGTTGTCTATTGGCATAAGATGGTGCTTGAGCGTGGTTTAAGCTCAAAATTTGTAAGATGTAGCGTGGGATCATTGAAACATAACCTGAAATTCGTTAGCCATTTATAATAGTGTTCATTTTATACTGTTTAGGGAGGATGGACACCTAAAACTGAAATTTTGTATGTAATGTATCTTGTTTTGTCGTCTCTAGCTGAACATTGTACTTTTGTCCAGAGTCCATGTGTTATTTAAAAGCTTGTGTATTGGATTGCATGGAAACACTTGCCATGGAGGTTTATGCTTTCACTTGACTGTTATGATTATGGCACGCATGAATGTGAACATGATTCAATCATTAGTAATTCTTCTTGAACATGTACGCTTGATTAATATGTGAAATGGTACATGAACACTCACACACTTAAAGAAACCATGGATGGGTTAATACCCGTATGTGATGTAGGTAACACACACATAGTGGAAATGCATATGAATGAGTAATGACATGCATGCATTTGGGTTTATGATTTCATAAGTGCACATGCTTTTGGCACTTTGGCTTAGTGTTACAAATAAAACACTACTTTTGTTTTGAGATGTGATGCCTCGTTGGCCTAAATGGAACATCATCGGTCTGGAGAGCCGTGGGTTTGGTTTTCTTTTATTTATGTTTTTAAATGCATCACTTAAACCACATAAGATGGTTTGGCACATTACTACACTGTTCTAGTGGTTTATACGAGCTGGAGTCCCGAATGGGTCCCCGCAAGGGAAAATGCGGGTTTTCACTTTACTTTTGCATATGGTGTTGCAAACTTAAAGAATAAACTTTAATAAAAATATAATGAATAAGAACAGTGTAATATACATTCTGAGACATCTCATCCGGAGTATGAGGATCTTAGAAATCCGGTCTTGGGGAGACTGTGAGGATACAAAAACTCTGTGTGCTGTAATCTGGTCCCCTAAACTCGATATTTATGTTCTTTCTCTTGGCCACGGTTTGAGGGAGAGTCCGCCACTTTACCCGGGAGTGGTGTGTTTGACACAGTTGTTGTTTATGGTACCAAAGAAGTTGCACTTGTAGGCGTGGGGTGTCCCTTGTGTCCCCGACATTAGATGTGGAGGTCTAATGTTCCGAAGGTGATTCGGTCAAGGGCTAAGTTGGAACCCAGTAATAAAATACAAATTGTGTGTTAAGCTACCCTGGGAACCTACTTGACCTCGAGGATTGTACCCGTTTGTTGTATCCGCGGGCAACGGTAATTAAAAAGAGGAACTTAAGGTTGTGTGCATCTAATAGGGCATGCATATGGAAAGATGGAACTTGAATGAAAGATAACAAAAGAAATCATGCATTGCACATAATCATGCATTTTTCTGTTATGCATTAGATCATGCATTCTTGAATCATTCTTGATATCATGACATGATTTGGTGGTAGCATATGATTTACTTCTTAAAATCATGCTGCAAGGTTTGGCTATTTAGTTCCTGATATATGATACTGTTTTACTATTCTTGGCTGGTGAGCATATGCAATTGTTGGTAGTCATGGATATTTGAATGTTGCAAACTTTATATCTGCACTCACTCAAATCACTGCATGAAATCATATCCATATTCTTTCTCTCACCTGGTTTTTTTAGAAGTAGCTGTGCTTAGAATTTCAGTTCTAACACCCTACTTTATTGGTTTTTCACAAGACATGGTGAACAGTGAGACTGGACTGACTACTGGGGATAGATGAGAGTCATACTTGCGCTTGTCGGTTTCAGCAGGGGACATAGTGGCTCTATTTTTGCTTCTCTTAGTTCTTTTAAATTTCTGTAGTTGTTACTTCACTTTTTGAGTTGTGTATGAGACTCTTATTGGTTCATTAATAAAAGAGTTTTAGTTGGTTGTTATGGATGATGATTGCAACTTCGTTTGTGGTGGTTGGGCTATCTAATGAAAAGTGGAACTGTGAGGACCCCAGATCTCTGGGAAGATTTCCGCATAGAAAAAAAAATAATCCGCATTTTTAAAGGGTATGGATTGGGGTCGTTACAGGTTTAGTATCAGAGCCCACCATAAAGAATTGCAATTTTATCTTCTTTTGAGTATTAAAATTTTACTTTGGTATGTGAGCCCTGTCCTGAAGCGTCGACAAGTGTGACTCGTCCTCCAGAGCAGTCTTCTTCACTGGTATGATTATTTAATACTTTTACTTAAAGTATGTGAATTCTGTGTAATTGAATGTAATTATAGTTCAATATTCTTTGACGTGGATTTAAAAGTCTTGGTGGGATTACATGAACGATTTTTGTTCGTGATCAACCCTAAGGGGGTAGGATAAGTAAGAGTCTAATTCGTAGAAAAGGTGTGCATTGTAGATGTCGCATTATACCCGCAGAGGTGCTTCGTCCTCTACTGCTGCTCCCGCAAACTGGCAAGAACAAAGAGACTTTATGATGGAGGCCATTCACACTCTGACCGAGACTATGACGGCTCAAGCAACTCAAACTGCTCAGGCTTTGCAGGCTGCGCAAGCTATACAGGCAGCACAGGTTGCTCAGGCAGCACAAGCAGCGCAGGCAACAACGCGTGATCCTCCTGTTGACGTTGGTTCAAACACGGGCGACGTTTCCTTTGAAAGGTTCCTGAAGTTGGATCTGCCAACTTTTTCAGGAAAGGCAGACCCAGAGGCTGCCGAAAGCTGGGTCAAGGAAATAGAGGGAGCGTTCGACGTCCTGCTTGTCCCCGAGGACAGAAAGACACCTTTTGGCACGTATCGTCTAAAAGGCGATGCCAAGAAGTGGTGGGACACCTTGCGAAGGGTGAAATTTGCCGAATGGGATGAGATTCCCTGAGGGGTGTTCAAGGAGGAATTTCTGGATACATACTTTCCCTCCTACGCCGAGGAACAGATGCAACGAGAGTTCCTTGATTTGACTCAGAGAACCATGAGTCTGGTAGATTACACTACCAAGTTTCAGAGTCTCGAGAGGTATTGCCCGAACCTTTTCAAGAATGAGAAGGCTAGGGCGGCGAAGTATGTGCACGGACTAAAAGATGAGTTGCGAACTCGTGTCCTGACAGGTCGGCCTCCTACTTTGGCCGATGCGATTGAGTCAGCCACTGTTCTGACCAAGGACTGTGAGAGATCTAGGAATGTATCGCAAAAAGGAGGCACAAATGGAGGGGATGCTTCGGGCGGAAAGAGGAAGGACCCACCTACAAGCATAAAGACTCAGGCTGGCAAGAAGCAGCAGACCTATAATGGGCAACAACAAGGAAAGGCCCCGCCTACATGTCGTAGGTGCGACAAGAACCATCCACTAAATTTTTGCCCGTTGTTCAAGGAAAATTGCTTTCAGTGCCAACAGCCAGAGCACATTGCTCCTTTTTGTCCGAACAAGCAAGTGGCTCAGGAAGGACAACAACGACTGCAGCAGCCGCGACAGATACCTCAACCGCAACAGGGTCAGCGAAAGACTAACGGGAGGGTTTATGCCGTTACGACAACCACCCAGGACGATCAGACTGATCTGATCTAAGGTATCTTCTTAGTTGTCAATCGTTAGGACTCATGTGATAATTGATTTTGGTACTACTCACATTTAGTACATTTTAATTTCGCGGACGAAATTCTTTTAAGGGGGTAGGGGTGTAATAACCTCAATTTTTGATATTTTATTTGTTTAAGAATATGTGCATTTTTCTAAATTTGGGCCTGGGATCCAAATTGCAGATCCAGGATCCATAAAGGGGTTTTTCGAATAAATTTACCTCATAAATCTGATATGTACGTATAAGTACAATAATTTTTAATTAATTAAATAATTCAGGGAATAATTATTTAAAAGAGGTGCGTAGATGGGTCTGGGATCCACATACCGGATCCATGTACCTATATATATTTTAATATATATATATATATATATATATATATATATATATATATATATATATATATATTGTATAATCTTAAATAAATAAAATTTTTAATTTTTTTAAAAGTAAATCCGAGGATCCACAGTTGGATCCATTTGGATCCAACTTGTGGATCCATCTCGTTGGGATCGGGTTACGAGTCTCGGGTCCGGACCCAAGCCGCACCCATGTAACAACCCTTTTAAAGAAAAAAAAGGGCAACCCGATAAGGGTTGCCCGATAAAACCCTAATAGAATCAAGAAAAGGGGGCAAGAGGAGGGAGTTACGCAGGGCGTAACCGATCTCCCTCCATCTCGGCATGGAGGGGGGGGGGTCTTGGCCGATAAAAGGGAGTGGAGAGGGGGCCCTCTTCACTCGTCTCTCTCTCTATCTCTCGTCCCTCGTCTCTCTCTCTCTCTCTCTCTCTCTCTCTCTCTCTCTCTCTCTCTCTGTGCGTGCGTCAGAGGGTAGAAGATCGCCGAAAAAAGCTGCGGCAACCCACATCCACCATCGCCGACCTCCAGCGAGCACCCTGTCACGACAGTGAGAGGAGCATCACCAACCGGCTTTGCTTTGCGTCCCCAGCCTCCGATCGCCGGAAAGATCGTCGAAAAAGCTTCAAAAAGGTACAGGTCTTCTTGGAATCGAGGTGAGGGATCGAACATGGGTTCGAGTCCATGCGTGGGTTTGAGGGGAGGTCCCACGAAAAATCGGTAGTTGGGGATTTTTCGTGAATCCCACATGGGAAAACCCCAAATCTTTGATTTGGGGGTTTCAGTTGGCATGAATAAAGGAGGGGGAGGAGGTTATGAGGGTTGACGGAAACCCTAATCAATAGGATTTCGGGGATTTGGCTGCCATTATCAAAATAAAACAAAACTTTATTTGGGGGTTTTCGATCTTGGAAATGATAACTCGAATCCATGTGGTTTCGAATTCAGTTTGGGTATAAGAATTTATGCATGGGGTTCTTTATTTTGAAAGTGCATATGGAGAGTAACATATAACCTGATTTAGGCAGGTTACACTCGTATAATATAAATCAGTATGAAGTGTTCAGTCAGATCTTTTTATGCTATGGGGTTAAAGAAAAATTTCATGTCTTTAGGAGGTAGAACAGCCTGCGTAATTGGGTTCTGTTACAATAAGGGTGATTAATAAATTGTTGGTTTTATGGAAATGTTCATACTAGCCCTATACATTGATGCGGTAGGTTGCTGAATATCATTCCTTCATATTTTGATAAGTATGATAATGTACTACTATACTTGCTGCTGAATACTCAAATTTGAAATCATAACACCCAGACTTATGAAAGGCTATATGATATAACTTAATTTGGGTATTAGAATGAGAATCTAAAAACTGAATGTTGGATTTCCAGAAATTGAAGTCATAATTTCGGTTTGATATTGGTTATTTTGATATCAAAAGGGACTGTGTGATTATATGCATGTAGGCAATTTCTTGTTAATGGATTTTTGAAATCTTGCTATCCTCAAAATGGAACACTGTTGGGTATACTGAAACAGGGAATAGATGGGTTTGATGATGCAACACCATTCAATGTTTTGAATTACTAAAAGTCAGTATGTGTTACAGCTGACTGTGTATATATATATATATATATATATATATATACGCATGTCCTGATTTCTATTGGCAGGGCTGATTTCCATATGTTTTCATAGTTAGCCGAATGATGTTAATCAGACTTCCTATTTTCATAAATGAATATACAAAATCCTAAACCATTAAAGCATGAATAGTGTGATACACTGCTGCTAGGTTCATGAACTGTTAAGGTCCGACAGGATCTTGCATGCATTACCTAATGTGATGTTGTAGGTTGTCTATTGGCATAAGATGGTGCTTGAGCGTGGTTTAAGCTCAAAATTTGTAAGATGTAGCGTGGGATCATTGAAACATAACCTGAAATTTGTTAGCCGTTTATAATAGTGTTCATTTTATACTGTTTAGGGAGGATGGACACCTAAAACTGAAATTTTTTTATGTAATGTATCTTGTTTTGTCGTCTCTAGCTGAACATTATACTTTTGTTCAGAGTCCATGTGTTATTTAAAAGCTTGTGTATTGGATTGCATGGAAGCACTTGCCGTGGAGGTTTATGCTTTCACTTGACTGTTATGATTATGGTATGCATGAGTGTGAGCATGATTCAATCATTAGTAATTATTCTTGAACATGTACGCTTGATTAATATGTGAAATGGTATATGAACACTCACACACTTAAAGAAATCATGGATGGGTTAATACCCGTATGTGATGTAGGTAACACACACATAGTGGAAATGCATATGAATGAGTAATGACATGCATGTATTTGGGTTTATGATTTCATAAGTGCACATGCTTTTGGCACTTTGGCTTAGTGTTACAAATAAAATACTACTTTTGTTTTGAGATGTGATGCCTCGTTGACCTAAATGGACCATCATCGGTCTGGAGAGCCGTGGGTTTGGTTTTATTTTATTTATGTTTTTAAATGCATCACTTAAACCACATAAGATGGTTTGGCACATTACTACACTGTTCTAGTGGTTTATACGAGCTGGAGTCCCGAATGGGTCCCCGCAAGGGAAAATGCGGGTTTTCACTTTACTTTTGCATATGGTGTTGCAAACTTAAAGAATAAACTTTAATAAAAATATAATGAATAAGAACAGTGTAATATACATTCTGAGACATCTCATCTGGAGTATGAGGATCTTAGAAATCCGGTCTTGGGGAAACTGTGAGGATACAAAAACTCCGTGTGCTGTAATCTGGTCCCCTGAACCCGATATTGAGTTTCTTTCTCCTGACCACGGTTTTAGAGAGAGTCTGCCACTTTACCTGGGAGTGGTGTGTTTGACACAACTGTTGTTTATGGTACCAAGGAAGTGGCACTCGTGGGCGTGGGGTATCCCTTGTGTCCCCGACATTAGATGTGGAGGTCTAATGTTCCGAAGGTGATTCGGTCAAGGGCTAAGTTGGAACCCAGTAATAAAATACAAATTGTGTGTTAAGCTACCCTGGGAACCTACTTGACCTCGAGGATTGTACCCGTTTGGTGTATCCGCGGGCAACAGTAATTAAAAAGAGGAACTTAAGGTTGTGTGCATCTAATAGGGCATGCATATGGAAAGATGGAACTTGAATGAAAGATAACAAAAGAAATCATGCATTGCACATAATCATGCATTTTTTTGTTATGCATTAGATCATGCATGCTTGAATCATTCTTGATATCATGACATGATTTGGTGGTAGCATATGATTTACTTCTTGAAATCATGCTGCAAGGTTTGACTATTTAGTTCCTGATATATGATACTGTTTTACTATTCTTGGCTGGTGAGCATATGCAATTGTTGGTAGTCATGGATATTTGAATGTTGCAAACTTTATATCTGCACTCACTCAAATCACTGTATGAAATCATATCCATATTCTTTCTCTCACCTGGTTTTTTTAGAAGTAGCTGTGCTCAGAATTTCAGTTCTGACACCCTACTTTGTTGGTTTTTTACAGGACATGGTGAACAGTGAGGCTGGACTGACTACTGGGGATGGATGAGAGTCATACTTGCGCTTGTCGGTTTCAGCAGGGGACATAGTGGCTCTATTTTTGCTTCTCTTAGTTCTTTTAAATTTCTGTAGTTGTTACTTCACTTTTGAGTTGTGTATGAGACTCTTATTGGTTCATTAATAAAAGAGTTTTAGTTGGTTGTTATGGATGATGATTGCAACTTCGTTTGTGGTGGTTGGGCTTTCCAATGAAAAGTGGAACTGTGAGGACCCTAGATCTCTGGGAAGGTTTCCGCATAGAAAAAAAATATTCCGCATTTTCAAAGGGTATGGATTGGGGTCGTTCCATTGGCCACAAAACTTTACCTCTTTTAAAACAAAATGACTTTGAATTTTATTGATAATAACTATGGTAGTTTATGTTCTACATGCATGATTGAAAAAATGCATACAATTCCTTTTGGAAGAGTTGATTATGTTTCTAATACTCCTCTTGAAATTATTCATGTTGATTTATGGGGATCAACTCCGATCAATTCAAGGGAAGGCTACAAATATTATCTATTGATGGTTGACATTTTTTTACGGTTTTCGTTGTTGTTTCCTTTAGAGAAAAAATAAGATACTTTTAGTTGTGTTCAAAATTTTAAAAATATAGTTGAAAAATAAGTCGGGCACTCTATAAATTTTTTTACAGTGATGGTGGAGGCGACTTTGTTAACAAGGAATTTGATGCCTTTTTAAATCATCATGAAATTAGAAGATGGGTGACATGTATGTATACACCACAACAAAACAATGTGGTGGAGAGGAAACATAGGCATGTGAAAGAAAGTGGTCTATGTATGCTCTTTTATTCACCTGTACCATTTGATTTTTGGGTAGATGCTTTCAGAAATGCAGTTTATTTAATAAATCGGTTGCCAAGTTCAAATACAAAGAATAAGACTCTATATGAATTACTGTTAAAAAAATGTCTTGCATATGATCACATTAGAATTTTGGACCGCACATGTTATCTGTATCTTGTTCCTTATAATAACACGAAAATGAAACCCAAGTCTAAGGCTTGTATTTTCATTAGGGTTGGTTCTTTATATAAATGATACTCGTGTTTTGACCCTGTTGCAAAAAAAACATACATATCCAGACATGTGCAGTTTGAAGAAAACAACTTTATGTATGCTGAATTACAAAAGCCTGTCTACGAGTGAGGAGGTCTCTAAGTGGTTGAGAAGTAAATTTCAACTCAAACATGGGCACAATGAAGGTCGATCACATGAAACAATAGGTTTTGAAAACTCAACTAACCTGATGATCGGTCAGTCATTCTACCACTACCTAGAACCGACCTCCAATATGAGTTTCCAGGATCAACTCACGATGAGGGGATGACACAAAATATAAAAGATCAAGGTAAGAACTTTCTTGAAATTATCAAACTTGGAACCACCTCTTGATAATAATGTTAACAATGAAGATAATGTGCTTGAAGTTAACAGTGAGGAAGGTCTGCATGTTGATATTCTTAATGAGGCACCTCAAGGTCATAAACATCCAATGGTGACACGATCTCAAGATGGAACCCTAAGGGCAAGAGACTATGAGACGTCACCTTACTATTTTGGCTATGGGTTAATTAGTCAGTTGATTCAAGATAATGAACCTGTTGATTTCAATCAGACTATTAAAGATTCAAAATGGCGTCTGGCCATGAGAGAAGAGTATGAGACTCTCATAATAAATGATACGTGGACTCTTGTTTCACCTAACCAGTCATAGGTATATAAAATAAAAAAAACATGCAAATAGATCAATCACTCGATATAAGGCTCGATTAGTGGCTAAGGGATATAACCAACAAAAAAGGGGTAAACTATTTTGAGATACATAACCCTATGATCAAGACCACGACTATTTAGGTAGTTATCTCAATTGCTATAAGTCAAGATTGGCTTATACATCAACTTGATGTAAATAATGCATTCTTGCATGGTTTTTTAAAGGAGAAAGTGTACATATCGCAACCTCCAGAGTTTGAAAGCAAGAAGAATCCTCACTATATTTGCAGACCCAATCGAGCTCTATATGGTTTGAAGCAAGCTTCATGCTCATGGTTTGAAAGGCTCATGTTATATTTAAAAAAATTGGGCTTCATTAGTTCAAAGGCTGGCACATCTCTCTTTATCAAAATTTCTCAAAATGAGACTCTATATGTTTTGTTTTATGTTGATGATATAATAATAAGTAGCAGTTTACATGTTATGGTTGAATGACTCATCAAAGAATTTGGTTCAGAGTTCTCAATTAAAGACTTAGGACCATTACACTTCTTTTTGGGAGTGAAAGTTGTTAAAAACTCTGCAAGAATTTTATTGACTCAAAGAAAATATATTTTTGATCTTCTTGTTAGAACAGGTATGAAAAAGTGCAAACCCCTTTTCACACCTGCGAAAGCAAATGTTCAAATATCTCAATATGAAGGAGAAAAGCTCATAGATTCAACTCAATATCAGAGCATTGTTATACAATGTTTATTGGACCAGACATATCATATGTCGTGAACAAGACATGCCAGTTTATGCATGATCCAACAAAAACTCATTGGCTTTTGGTGAAATGCATTTTGAGATACCTCAAGGGTACCATTAATTTGGGGCTTCAGATATCCAGATCCAGTGATTGTGTGTTTTTCGCTTATATCGATGCAGATTGGCTGAATGCCCAGATGATCGAAGATCTACTAGCAACAAACAATTGCTAAGTCGAGTACTGAAGTCAAATATAAGGCATTAGCATCAAAACACTTATGACTACAACAATTAATGGTTGAACTTGGAGTTTAGAAGGATAAAACTCCGGTCTTATGGTGTAATAATCTTGGAGCAACCTATCTATATGCAAATCCAGTATTTCATGCAAGAACTAAGCATATAGAAGTCATCAACTTTCATTTCGTGTGTGTGAGAGAGAGAGAGAGAGAGAGAGAGAGAGAGAGAGAGAGAGTTTCCAAACAAGAAATTGAGGTTCGATTAGGAATGACAGTGGATCGGGGGGGGGGGGGGGAATGGGCCCCCACTCTACCTCGCCCCGTTTGGACCGGAGATAGAGGACATGAAACGAGGATGGAGGTTAAAATCAAAACCCATGTGGGGATGGAGGCGGGGATGGACTTATGCTTTCCCTCGTCCCCATCCCCGATCCCCGCCCTGCCCCACCCCATCCTCGATCCTTCTTTAGAGATGGCAGTGGACCGAGGGGAAATGGGTCCCTGGCCCATCTCGTCCCATTTGGACCGGGGATGGAGGACATGAAATGGGGATGAAAGCAGGGATGGGGGTTAAAATCAAAACTCGTGCTAGGATGGAGGCGGGGATGGAGGGTAGGATTTTGAGATAGGGAAGGGGGTGGAGACCTTGTCCCCCACTGCCACACCAGTCCACTGCCATCCCTAGGTCAGATTTGTGTCATCCCAAGAGAAACTAACAGATATCCCTACTAAGCCATTGAATGGACCTCGGTATGTGTCATCCCAAGACAGTCAGCAATTGTAAAATTGATTCTCATAAAATATGGCCTGAATGAAATTCTGTTCATAATATATCTCTTGTAATAATATAAATATAAAGGGAACCTCCTCTCACGGAAGATAGGGTGAGAAGGAGAATCGTGGATATAGACATTCCAGATCTCTTATTGTGTGTGCATGTGAGGTTTTATTGTGAGTGTTTTTAACAAGCTAGAGTCTAATCTATCACTTACAATTATTAGGAGTTTGACTTAGACCCAACCCTTACCAAACCCTATATATAATCTCAGGGTCTGGTAATAAAAAAGGAGGCCTGATTAGAACCTAGGTCAGACCAACCAAGTTCTCTCAACCCGATGATTCAGGGCCCATACTGACGACATTGGGCCGCCCCCAAGGAGCCAGAAGCTTGGATTTATGTCTAGAGATGCCCACGATGGGTTTCAAACATGAGCCACAGGCATGTCCCTCTCACCTAGGGATGTCAATGAGTTGAATATAATCCAACATCCGACCCGAATCACGTTCAGGTAAGTCAGACTCGGTAGACAAATTTGGATCCAATTAATAATCAGATCTGGATTCAGTATTGAGTTTTGCATCAATGTCTGAATCCGAATATGATTATCTATAAATATCGGATTTTAAGCTAGTCAGATCTGGATTTGGTTTTGTCTGATCCCATCTGACCCTGAATCTGATTATGTCAGATTTGATTAGGTCGGACTATGTAATGGGTAGTGGTGTCAACCAGTCAGATCTGATTCAAACTCAGGTAAGTCCAAACCCAGATATGGGCCTTGAGGTGCTGATATTGGATTTGGATCTGGATCTGGCTCTAATAGGGTTTACTATAAGAAAACCATACCCAAATCCTACAAAGATAAATATAAAAAAAATCCTATAAAGATTGCATGAACTGGACCCGGTAAAATAATAGCTTTAATTTTTTACACTGAAAAATAACAGATCTTAATCGGAACTCAGGTCTGACCCAAGTCTGGTTTGAAATTTCACAAACCAAACATGTCTCCATATACTAATGGGACCCTTTGGGTCCGACCTAGGTTCTAATTAGGCCTCCTTTTTTATTACCAAACTCTGACACTAGGGTTTGGTATGGGTTGGGTGTCAGTCAAACCCCTAGTAATGGCTAAATCTGACCTGTTTACATCCCTAATTCGCACCCGAACCACTCGCCCTGTGGGGCTTTATGCGAATGCAAGTTAAGGCTACAATGTATCACGCTGGCAGCTGTACCAAAAGCAAAGGGTTTGAGAGCTTAGATTGCCAAGATTGATGTGTTCAAAGGTACACCTTTATTTAGAAAATCATTTTCCTTATGGTCCAAAGACTACTTTACCAATGGCTAACCCTATTCATTAGTTTTCCCTCTACAATTTAAACTGGGTTGGCCCAAGTCACAAAGGGACCTCTTTTGAACCATGTTGGACATGAACCTATAGAAAGTCCAGACTCAAGAGGACAGCCTAGACAAAAACCTTGCCAAATCCAGAGGGAATGAATGAGACGAACGTTGAAATATATGTAGATAATGATGTTTTTTTGTGTCTTAACCTGGCAAAATGACTGTCTCAGCCCAATATCAGATTTCCTCATGTATTAAACAAGAAAAGAAACTTGCATCAACGTCTGTGTTACTAAGGGTGTGTTTGAATGCAGCAAAAAGCGGAGGAATGGGAATTCTCTCTTATTGCTAGGCCAATTTCCATTTTTTGGGTTTACCTAAAGAGGATATTAAGAATTCCCAATATCTCCAATTTCTTAACTTTTGAATTACGTGGGCTTTCTTATTCTTAGAAATTGAAGGCTTCTTTTTTTGCTATTATTTGTCTCAAAATTATACCCTTTTTCAACCAAGGTCTTTGGCAAAAATAAACCTTTTCTTTGCCTAGTTTTTTGAGAATGTAGTTTGGAGGAAAAAACCTACTTTATGAAAAGTGTTTAGTCCCACGTCAAACATTTTTGAAAATTTATTTGAGTTTAAAATGTGAAGAGTTGGCTTAGCCCTCAGGAGGCTTGTCAATTAAACTCTTGAATTTTGGACTTGGATTCATATTCAATGATGCTTTGGTCTAAGATTGGGCACAGACAACCCATTGGTGGGTGTAGGCATTGTCTAGTTAGTGCAAGGAGTGACTGATATTGCACACTTGTACTTGGATTCGGCACTGGCAACCCATTGGTAGGTGCAAGCAACCCATTGAGAGTGCCTGTTTGAGCCTTTATGGGTTCGTGGTGGCTTCTTCACTTAGTGCAGGGAGTGACCGACATTGCACACTTGGACTTGTATTCGGCACCAACATCCCATTGGTGGGTGCATGTTGCCTGTTGAGAGTGACTGTTTGAGCCTTTATGGGTTCATGGTGGTCTGTCTACTCAGTGCAAGGGGTAACTGACATTGCACACTTGGCCTTGGATTCGACACTGATAACCCATTGGTGGGTGCAGGCAACCCATTGAAAGTGACCGTTTGGGCCTTTATGGGTTCGTGAATGGGTTTATGGAGGCTTGTCTACTCAGTGCAAGGAGTGACCAGCATTTCACAATTGGACTTGGGTGCTTTGGACTTGGATTTGACATCGATAACCCATTGGTGGCTGTAATCAGCCCATTGAGAGTGGTCATATGGGCCTTTATGAGTTCGCGGTGCCCCATCTACTTAGTGCAAGAAGTGACCAACATTGAACATGAGGTGCAGATTTGGTTGCATCTTAGAAGTGAGGTTGTGTTCAACCCTACTGCACCTGAGTTCAACCTTGAAGGGACAAATATCAATTTTAAGAGCGCCATTGTTGTGCACCTTTGGTCTCGCCGATCACTACTGAGAAGTTTTGCATTTGCAATAATTTA
Source organism: Nuphar pumila (assembly GCF_984573655.1). Taxonomy (NCBI): domain Eukaryota; kingdom Viridiplantae; phylum Streptophyta; class Magnoliopsida; order Nymphaeales; family Nymphaeaceae; genus Nuphar; species Nuphar pumila. The sequence goes on from NC_143260.1 coordinate 90,785,142, forward strand.
TAAGCATCAACCTAGCTCCATGGTGTCAACTGTGAAGGTCGGGAAATAAGAGTTTCCTAAGCTCTCCCAGTTCGATGGGACTAATTTCAAGTGCTGATATAATAAAGTCATGATCTTTCTTTCTATGGCCAATGTGGTATACATGTTGATTGAAACCTGTCCTCTAAAATGAGAAGAAGAAACCATTGCTGAGAACATAAAGTGTTGCAAGTGAAAGAAATATGACTATATATGCCGAGGGCACATACTGAATTCCCTATCTGACCCGTTGTTTGATCTCTCCTCTGTGAAAAAGCTCTAAGAAGCTTTTTAGAATAAATACAATACAAAGGACACAAGAAACCATAAACTTCCTTATTAGAAAATAGATGAATTTCAAGTTCTTTGACTATAAACTACTTCTACCTCAAGTTGATGAAATGCAATTTCTGGCTCACCAACTTAAGGTAAAAGGCACAAAACTTGATCAGCCTTTCTAAGTGATTGCGATAATTGAAAATTTGCTCAATTCATGAAAAGACTACCGAAACATGTTAAAACATAAGAACAAAGATTTTACTTTGAAGAAACTTCTTTCTCATCTTCGAATTGGAGAAGAAGCTCATTACAGAGATAAAAAAGAGTAAGTTAAAGAAGTTTGCACCAAAGTGAATATAATGAATCATAAGTTAATATACAAGTCCGGCTTGAAGTCTAAAAATAAGAAACCCAAATATTTGAAGAAATCAAAATGAGAGATTATTTTCTGCTATGTATGTGGCAAACCAATGCACTATGTGAAAGAGTATCGTTACTATAAAAGACAAGTCACCAAGGTAGAAGCTTCCGAAGAAAACTTAGTTGTTATAGTAAGCTTTATTTGTATAGATTTAGGGTCTACTCACAAATGTATATCATGTACTCACCATGACTAAGAACCTCATTTCATCATTTCTACTCACAACATATGGTTTTAAGCCTGTGTTTGAATTCAACAATTTAATATTGTCGAAGAACAATATGTTTATTAACAAAGCTTTGTTTCTAGTGGCTTGCTCAAATCGAATGTGATCAATAATAATGTCTCTATTTATGTTTACTTGCTTGACTCATTTGAAGTATGATATGCTAGACTTGGTCATGTGCATTTTTTGATCCACTAAGAAATGGGTAAATTAATTAAGATTAATTTTTGTTTGCAACATAATCATTATAATAAATATGATGCGTCCATTCAAGCAAAATTTTCTAAAAAAACCTTTTCATGGTGTAAAAAGAAGTTTTAAATTCTTGAACTCATACACAATGATGTTAGTGATTTGAAAAACACTCCAATTCATGGGGGTAATTTTTATTTCATAACTTTTATTGATGATTTTTCTAAATATCTCAAGAAAAACAAAGATGAGTCCTTTGAAAAAATCAAGATTTTAAAGATTGAATTTGAGAGTTTAATTTCACAATTGTAAAATTACTTTATTTAGGTCAAATAGAGATGAAGAATATTTATTTCATGATTTTATCAAATTTTGTGAAGAACATGTCATACACAAATAAAACATTATACCTTACACTTTCGAGCATAATGGTATTGCAAAATGTAAAAATAGAACTTTAATTGATATGGTGAATGAAATGTTTATTAGTTATAGACTTGATTTTAATTTATGGAGGAAAACTTTACTTAGTGCATGCTATATTTTAAATCGTGTGTCTTACTCAAAATTAAAAGTCACTCCATATGAATTATAAAAAAATAAAAAACTAAATTTAAGTTATCTTATGATTTGAGGATACATTGCGTATGTTAGATTAAATAAACCTAAACAAACTAATTAGGACCTATAACTAGAACAAGTGTTTTTATTGACTATTCCCAAAACAATAAAGCATATAGATTTATAAACTTAGAAACTAAAGTAATTTATGAATCTATACAAGTTAAGTTTAGAGAAGATCTAACTTTTAAAGATTTTCAAAATCTTTGTTCTCCCAATATTTTTTGCGAACCTTTATCAAGAAGCGTGTTTTGGAACAAAAAAATTGAAAAAATAAGAGAATTAGAAAACCAAAGAATTTTGAAAAATATTTTCATCTCTACATGATTGATAGAGATTCATTAACCTTTTCTGAAGCTATGTTCTCACTTGATGCTGCATCTTGAAAAAAATCATTCAAAGTAAAATTGATTCTACTCTTTTAATTAAAACATGGGTTCTAACTGAGTTACCACATGGTTTTAAACCACTTGGTTGTAAATAGATTTTTAAAAGAAATTTAGAGCAAATAGTCCAATTAACAAATTTAAAGCGAGATTAGTATCAAAAGGATTTAAAAAAATATCTAGGATTGATTATTTTGACATGTATTGATGCAACGTATCTGGACCAATCTGATGCATGTGAGGAGCTGAAGGATGATCTGAAAGATCCACCATTGAAGACCCGCTTCGAGAAATCATACCCACACATACCCAAGTCAAAAATGACAAATTCAGGCCAAAATAGGCTAAAACATATTTTCATCATTTCATATTTTTGTATTTCTAAGTTTTTTTTGTGTCTAATATCTCATAAATCTCTTTAGCTAATTTAATTATAATTTTAAGAAATTTTAGAACTAAAAAAATATTTTTGTATATTGTTTAATTAGGTACTAGGTTATATATATGGATCCAGATAGTTCTAGTACCCGTTAGTGTCCACTTTGGGTACTAGAGGGTGTAGGGGTATTCCAGGTAGATTTTTATTTTGTAGTCCAATAACAGATCTGAATCTTGGGTCTAGTTTAATCCTTGGATTTAGGAGATCTAATCCATCCATAAGTGAATATTTCTCATTGTTCAAGAAAGATGTGGCCTCTTAAAATAACCAATTCAAGAGAGGCAAACTCATTGGCTTCTCATAGGCTAATGAGCAGGTGGCCTCTCAAGAGGACCACCCCACACATTTTTAGAAGTTTGTCATTGGCCAAAAAAGGAAGAGAATAGGACAAAAAATAAGCGAGTGATTATCATTGGCTATCAAGTGAGGTGGCCTCTCATGAGAGCCAATGATAACACATGGCCCTCTTATTCTCCCTTTAAAAGCCAAACTAAAAAATGTTGGAACAATTTTTACCTAAGCTTTGAAAAATTCATGTAAAGGAATGGTGAAATGAGAGCACCATGAGAGCTGCAATGGGAGCCTAGTGAAGGCTGAACCCAAAGTCTAAACCATGGAGAGATTGAACTGTGAGATTGAATGATTTTAGAGCTTGTGAAGGAGTGGAGGATGCCCACCCTTCCTTCTTCAATGTCTTCTTCATTTGATGTCAACTTGAGGACGTTTTTGGAGCAGTTGTGCGAATTTGGTAGTTGGACCAAAGCTGAGCTGAGTTTGTGAACATGTGAGCATGAAGAACGTGGAGGGCACCAACTTCAGCTGCACGGGTGTTGGGCGTCAACCCCATCTCCAGCTTGGAAACTATTGCACTTGTTTTTGGGTTGTTGAACCACAACTGACCATGGAGATTCCCTGGTGGAGTGTGAAGGAACCTTGGAACTACCAATGAAAGGTGGACTTTGGTGGCTGACGTCTTATAGAGCTGTTGATCATCGACCTTGGTGCTGAACCTACATGGCCTTGGTGGCTGAACCAGTCTCCTACCATTTGAGTTTTGAGTTTACAATTTTTAATCTCATAATGTGATTGTTAAAATTGTTTAGACTAAATTGAATCAATCTGGAAGAGTTGCTAGTTTTGTTGGACGTTTGATTTGAGCTGCTTTCTTGTCCAATAACGACCTGTATATGCATGCCTCTTTTAAGCTTTAAATCTGTTTTTTTGTTGAGTTAAATGTTCTGTTAGATATACTTTTGATAGGAAATGAATACTTGAACTGGACATCTTAAGTTTTGAATTTGAATCTTGAATGCGTTAATCTGATTGCTTACTTGCGTAAATCTGAATTTTAATTTAAATTTAGATTTACTATTTACTTGTGGATTAGTGAATCTGAAAATTGTTAAACCGTTGTGACTGTTTTTTGTCCTATCAAACCCTATCACCATGGCAAAGTCGTATCTCCATAGTTATAAGTTTGTTTTTCACATTCTTAGGTTTGTTGGATAGTAGACAAGTACGATCATATTTCACATGTTTAGTTCATCTTCAGATTCTATTTTTACAATCTTTGAAAATGGAACCAAACTGTGAAGAATAGTCATTTCAATTACTATTTTTTCTCAGAAATACTCGATCTTTGATATGTATCTCAACATTCCGGTGTTGAAAATGTATGTTTTTTGGCTCGTTAAAAATCTAAGAGTCAGATCCAGGTTAGCCTAGTTTTGAGTCAGGGCTGAAAGTCCCTCTAGAGCTATTGCTTATCCAATCTAAAATCACGCAGCAGTATTTTTCTTGTTCCATGAAATAGTCGACCAGTCTGCATTTCTAAAGGCTTATCTCTCCAACCGCTCATCAAATCGCTATGATTCTGGTGGCATTAAAAAGATAACAAAATCTTTCTTCTTTGTTCTTTTAACTCTTTTTTCCTATTTCTGGCGCAATGGCACAAACAATAAGTAGTATCGGTCAGAACATGGACACCAACACCTATTTTAGTAGAGTTTCCGAGGCCATATTAAAAATTTCTCATATTCTGTTATTTTTCTCTTTCAAAGTCAATATAAATGTTTGCTGTTGTTTGTTGACTTAGAAAAGTTTTCAGAAAGATAGCCTCCTTTCTGTCTTACGTTGTCCTAATCGATAAGGCTCCGCCATCACATATGTTCGTATCTCTAGAATAACTTTAGTTAGAGTTTTTATAGCCTTAGCTTTAATTTTCAAGCTTAAATTTTATCAAATGGATATTAAACCTACTTTTCTAAATAACAATTTAGAAGAAGAGTTTTACATAGAACAACTTGAAGGTTTTGTAATTCTTGATCAAGACAACAAAGTTTTCAGACTGCTTAAATCCTTATACAGATTAAAATAAGCTCCAAAACAATGATATAAAAAATTTGATAAAGTTATTTTTAGTTATGGATTTAATACTCTTGAATCTGAAATCTGTATTTATACTATGGTTGATAATATCACAATTTGCTTATATGTAGATGACATATTAATACTTAGCAATAATTTAGGATTCATAAATGACACTAAAATTTTTTGTCATTTAATTTTGATATAAAGATGGGGCTTGCTGATATGATCTTGGAATCAAATTTGTTAGACATGAACATAGGTATGGTTTAATTCAATCATATTATATTGAAAATTTTTAATTGTTTTGATTGCAAGAATATTGACACACCCTTTCATCCCAGAGTTTAATTATCTAAATACACTGACATATGTATTTCTTAACTTGAGTATACTAGTATTATTGATAGTTTTATGTATGCTATGAATAAACCAAGACTAGACATAACATTTTGCATGAGCAAACTAAGTATATATATTAACAATCTAGGACCTGAGCGTTATGATACAATTTTAAGAGTCTTGAAGTACATTAAAGGGATATTGGATTATGGGTTATTCTATATAAAGAAACCCACTAACATTGAGGGATATAACAATATGAATTAGAACTCAGATATGGATGATTTCATATCCACAAGTAGATGTGTCTGAGATAATATTCTAGGCATCCAAGAAGCCAACCATGATAACCCAATCCACTATGGAGGGTGAACTTATAGTGCTAGCATTTGCTAGTATGGAAGCTGAAGGATTTAGGAATCTCTTGTTTGAGATTTCATTGGATAGCAAACCCTTGCTCCTCTAGTGATTCATTGTGATAGCCAATTTGCAATATATATAAAGCAAAGAGTAATATATATAATAAAAAATCTAGACATATTCATCTAAAACACAAGATTCTGAATAATTTACTTAAGAAGTAATTTTAGTAGAATATGTGAAATCTAACCAAAATTTAGTAGATCCACTTATGAAAGACCTTTTTATGAAAAATCATTAAAAATACATTTAAGGGAATGGGATTAAAACCTACTAAAGAAATTACCCATGAAGAAAACTCAACCAAGTGACTTAGGTCAACTGAGTTCTAGGTTTAATAGCAAAACAAGTTACTAGAAAACCTTACTATGAGAATAAGTCCCATTATTCTTAATGAGATCTTTAAGAGTAAATTGGTTAAAGTGGTTTAAACAAGTTTTCGCTTTTGACAAACTCACCTATATGAGTGTGAATATGTGGGTCATCTTCTATAAGATTGAGGTTGTCTCTAGAGCACTCATGAAGTGAAATACTGCATAAAAGCCTAAATATATATAACTTTTATATATTGATGACACATATGGTTATAAATGGGCATAAGAAGTTCATATTAGGGACTAAGTTCAAAACTTTGCTACTTAGTTTTTGAGACCATTTGAATTCTATTTTCACTAATTGAAGGTTCAAACTCAAAATGTACCTTCATTTATGCATATGACTTTTGTGAGCAACTTCATATAGATTTTTTTTTCTATTATAATTTTGATGCACGTTAGAGATTGTTATTGTTTGGCTTAAAATTATACCATTTTGAACCAAGGTTTTTAACAAAATAACCCTTTTCTTTGCCTAGTTTTTTAAGAACGCATTTTGAAGAGAAAAACTTACTTTATGAAAAGTGATTAGTCCCACGTTGAACATCTTTAAAAACCTCTTTGAGTTTAAAATATGAAGAGTTGACTTAGTGGGCAAGGCCCTCAAGGGACTTGTTAATTAAACTTTAAACTTTACACTTTGGACTTTGGATATTGAACTTGGATTCAAATTCAGATTCAGTTTTGAATTTGCATTTGGCTTTTACTTTGGACTTGAATTCAAATTCAGATTTGGCGCAGCCCGGCTTGGTGCCGATAGCCCATTGGTAGGCACAAATTGTTGTTTGGACCTTTATGGGTGCATGCCACCCATTTGGACATTAATGGGCCTTTATGAACCCATGCGAGCTTGGGTCTATATAAACCCCACTTGTTGCAGGTAATCTCTGCAAGTTTCTTCTCTTTCTCCTTTTGTTTTATTGCAAAATTGTTCAAGGGTAGATTGCCATGGTGACCTGTCTACTCAGTACAAGGAGTGATTAGCATTGTGCATGAAGTGTAGGCCTGGTTGTATTCGAAAATCAAGGTTGTATTTGATACATATCCGATATAGGCTACTCACTCGAACTAGAGGAGGTGGGTTTGCGAGAGGTGGTAATGGCGTGGAGGTGGAGAGATAGGGCATGAGATGGGGGATTGACTAAGAAAAATGTGACAGGGAGAGAAATAAGATTACAAAAAAGCTTAAATAGAAAGAAGGTAAGCCAGAAAAGTAAAAAAAATATTTAAAAAAGATTTACTATTCAGATGAGAAAACAAATGAGATTACAGAAAGCTTAAATAAAAAATAAAGCAAAAAAATGGAGAACCTAACCAAACTATCCCTATTCAGGAGAGATTCCCTCTCCTTTTCCTTCTCATTTTCCCCCTAAAAGGGCACTATCATTGAAGAAAGACCCATTTGCCCTTCCAAACTCCATAAGTAATAAAATGTGCCTTTTCTGCCTCTGCATATCCTTTGAACTGCATATGTTGCCCTTCTTATTTGCAAAAGATTGAGTTATCCTTTATCTTAACCCTAATTTCTAGTTACATCTACATGGATAAACATACCCGTTTATCTAACAAGGATATTCATATCCAATTACCTAATATATTCGGGTTGGGATGCTATCAGTGTTCAACCCTACTACGCCTTGGTTCAACTTCAGTGAGCAACTATCGCTTTTAAGAAAGTGCCATTGTTGTGTGCCTCCAAGCTTCGATCGCACCCATCACTACTGAGAAGTTTGAAATTTCCAACACATTTTTTTCTTATTGGTCTCCGCTCGTCTCCTCCATCGCCTCCATCAAATTCCTCGATGAGCACGAAAGCAACTCATCGGAGGCCACCACAACTTTGGTGATGGCGAGCTCCCGGCCCACGACATCTCTCTATGGTTAGATTCCTACTACTTTGACCATGTTGAACCCATCGATATGGTTAGATTTGGCCAAAACAACATCTCCTATGAGTTCCAACTAAGGGGTTCCGCAAGGGCAGCAAATACTTTCCTTTTAAAAACAAAATCCAAGTTGTTTAGTTTCTAATTTAGTTTGAGCCAAGATTAAGATGAACCAAGACTAGTGCCATCTCGAGCTTGAACAACTATGCTCAACTATGTTCATGTCATGTTGATCTCGAGATTTTCATGAGATCGTCATCGACGTTAATTAAGTTTTAACCCCTAAACTTAGCTTGTTAAGTATCTTGAGCTGGGGATCACTTGTAAATGAGTTGAATGATCCAAACAAAGCTTGTTTGGGCTTGGCTTGTTTACCAGTGGATTGAGCTCATGACTGAACTTGTACACATGTTTAACCAAGCTAAACTCAAGCTTAGCTCATCCCTGAATGAGTCGACACAAATATGAGCTGAGTCATGTAACAAATTTCACCTTATATATATCACTCGTAAATGACTTGAGAAAACCAATCAAAGCTTGTTTGGGCTTGGCTCGTTTACCAGTGGATTGAGCTCATGACTAAACTAGTACACATGTTTAGCTAAGCTAAACTCGAGCTTAGCTCAACTTTGAATGAGTCTAGCAGGACCATGTAATATGGAAGCAGATTAGGTCATGCTAAAAATGAGCGTTTTCGCTCATGCTGACATCGTGGCCATTCGATTTGCATTTTAAAAAGTTCAAAAGTCAACAAAACCACGTGACATTCATCTAAAATGCAAACAGACGGCCACGATGTCCGCATGAGCAAAAATGCTCATTTTCAGCATGACCTGATTTGCTTCAGTGTAATATATATATATAGTGGTGATAGCTGCACAACCCTTAGGTGTGCAGCTACTGGAGTGTGGTCATCCATCACAGGGTGTGATGGACGACCAAAATAAAAAAAATATAAAAAAGGGGGAAAATGTGGATTTATGCGTTTTTGCTCCTTTAGTGGCAGTTTTTGACTGCGCTAAAGTTCTCAGTTCCACTGGGAACTTTAACAGCGGTCGAAAACCACTGCGCATACCAGATAGGTCTGTTTAGCATGGTTATTTACTAAAAATAAAACCTTGGATAATGTTATTTCTATCTAAAAATATTATTTTTGATTCTTGAAATTTTACTGCATTGTGGGCCATTGTTTTTTTAAGGCCTTAAAAAACTTGTTTACATCTCACGATTACTTGATTTAAAACTCATTTTCTAATAATCAACCTTGTAGATCACATCCATAAGGTGTGATTTGAAAAAAACTCAAAAAATATAGAAAGAAGGTGATTTTAACTCAATCATTTTGTGAACTCAATAACACCATATATTAATCCAATATATATATTGATGTGGTCTCTCTCTCTCTCTCTCTTATATATATATATATATATAAGAGAGAGAGAGAGAGAGAGAGAGAGAGAGAGAGAGAGAGAGAGAGAGAGAGAGAGAGAGACCACATCAAACTCATAAAGAGTTCAATGCATTCACATTATATAAAAAAATGACCCTTAAGCGGAGGTCCAAATCTGCCGCTAAAGGGTCTTTTTTTTATGCGTGGTGTGCAACTGCAACATGATTGGTTTACTAGAAATCAACACTTGGATCATGCATTTTGGATAAAAAAAAGGTATTTGGAGCCTCAAAAATTTATGAAATTATAGATCAGTGATTTTGAAACCTTATAAAAACATATCCATGCATTGAAATCAAATGCTTCAAGAACTGATTCCTATAAGAACAATCACATAGATCACATCTTTAGGGTCAGAATTTTGAAAAAACACCGAAAATCTACTAAATGTTTCTTATTGGGTAGGTTTGAGAGGTTCTCTCTCTCTCTCTCTCTCTCTATATATATATATATATATATATATATATATATATAGAAAAAATGGTAACTGCGCAGCTATCAGCAGGATGACACTCGCTCTGCATTTCACAAAAACACTTTTAGCAGTGACAAAAGTTTTCAAAGTCGTCACCAACCTTGTGACCTGACACTGATAACAATTAGTTTCTATGTCTAAGCTTCGTGTTTATAATGTATATAAATGAGTTCCAAGAAGGTCCAGAAAAACAACTCATGCCTGAGGTAGATTGGCCTCGCTGAATATCTGCCTTTGCTAAGGAAAAAATTCCTGGAAATAGTCATCATTGGGGATGGGGACAGGGATGTGGACGGGGACATGAATTTTAAGACAGGGTAGGGGTGGAGGTTCAAAGTGCCCCCCACCACGGGGATGGACTTGAGATGAAAGGCAAACTTTTGAGATGGGGTGGGGGTGGAGAGCATGTCCCCCACACCCGTCCTGATCCACTCCATCCCTATTGTCCTTCATACATTGTCATCCAAAACCACTTGTTGTCCTAACTGTAAGTTTTATAAATGATATTTTTAAAAAAAGATATTTTTAATAAAATGTTTGTGCAAACCGAACACCAAATAATAAAATTTGGTTTATACTAATGGAGAGATTCAGGCCGAACTCAGGGAACAAGAACGAAAACTAAGTATTCTAGACAATTTCACACCTTTATTGCCTTAAAATAAAAAAATAAAATATAGCACACAAGCGCGAAAACCTATTACAAGATGTTTGAGTAGAAAGAAAATTAATACAACATAATTAAAAGTGGCCTAAGGTCTTACTTAACTTAAAAAAAAAAGCATAGAAGAAAATGCCTCTGCTCGCGAACAACGATCCTTATACATGGGTGTCGGGAATCTTGGTACGTCCACCTCAACGCCAACCACCTAACCTTGCTTCTCACTCACGGCAGCCACCTGCACAAACAAAAAATATGTAAACGAAACAAAGACTATGTTAGTGAAAAACACAGAGATGAGAGCATTAACATAAAATAAAATAACAAAAATCTAAACATAGATCCTAACATGATTTTGTTAGTTTTTGAACTAAAACATAGTGTGCTCTGTTTCAAAACATGACACCAACTGAAAAATTCACATAAGCAAAACTTACAATTTTGTCCTACGCGATTTAGAGAATCACTTGTTCTGGATAGATTTTTGTAAATCAGAAAGACGGGCAAGTAAATGGCGTTGGATTCTAATAAAAATTTATAGAAACATTTTTGACATGCTCAGGAATCCAATACAATTTACAAAATAAAAAAACTCCACAGAAAGTTACATAAAATGACGATGACAAACAGAAAAACATAAAATCGATAAACAGAAAATTTCTGGAAAGAATTCGGGAAAACAGTATGACAGTCCATAAATTGATTCAGATCCTAACAGAATTTTCTAAAAATATTCTAGACTCGTTCAGAGACCTAACCCAATTTATGGATTTAAAAAATACGTCTGAAAGATACACACAAAACAATATTAGAAAAAAAAACTATAAACTAACGATTATACATCTTGCGATGACTCGACACATGCTCTCATTATCTTTCAAAAAAAAATTAAGTTCTAACTAATGAATTAAACTGAAAGAAAATTTTATAATCTGCTAAATATAAAAAAAAATAAAATAAAATAAGAAAATGCTGAAAATAAAAGAGAGCTCCTATAATGCAACCGGTGGTTAGGTTTGGACGATGGCTGAATATAGCCATCAGTCTTTTTTTTCTCCAAAAAAAATCACAAAGAAAAATTCAAAATATGCTAAAAGAATAAAAGTAATTAAATCTAATCTAATCAATACAGAAAAATGAGAAAATTAACAAAAATAAAAAAATCTAGATCTAACGATAGAAGGGAAAAGAAAAGAAAATACTGAACCATCTGATTGAACGTCTTTCGATGGATTGGGTTGAGGAGAGAGCAAGTTGTGGCCTCGTGAAGTATGTAAATGCCTCCAGAGTTACTTCTCATGCTGATTTTGCAAAAAACTCGAAAAGAAAATAGAGAAGAAGAAGAAGGAGGAGAAAAAGAAAAGAAGAAGAAGAGGGCATTGGGAAGAGAGGGTTTTACGTGAGATAGAAAGAGGGAAAAAAGAAGAGGGGTGTGTGCTGTAGAGAGGGCAAAAACTCCTCTCCATGCCCCTCTAGCTACTATTTATATTAATTCTTTTAGGTTAAAACAAAAATTATTAAAAACTAACCTAAGTTAAAATTAATTCAAACTAATACCTAATTCTATCCCAATTTACACAAATAAGGGTGGCGCCTAGGAGAAGGGATATTTTTGAAATTTTATTAATTAACCATAATGGATTTGGGTTAGGTGGACTGATAATCATGTGTGGATTAGATCCAAGATCCACAAGAAGATATTTTGGACCAGATCTAAAATCGATTCTCCTTGAAATTCGATCTAAAACCATAAAATGACTATAACTTTGTCATTTTAGCTCCGATTTGAATGAAATTCGAACTATGACTCCTTGATACTTGAAACACCATAAACATGGGAATAAAAACAATAATAGACACATAAATGCATGAGTTTAATAATAAATATGAATGCATTTTCATGCATTATCACTAACGATTTGGACTTGGACCTTACTTGCCATCCAAAATTTGGATCTTGACCCAAATTATCGTTTGAAATAAATGGATCTTAATAAGATCAAGTTTTGTTAGTGCCCTTGCTATTTAGATCTGGATCATATTCAAGTCTGGTTATTATTCTTACTATTTGGATCTGAGATAGATCCAAATAGTGTTGACACTTGTACAAGTTTGGTTGTTGTTTCAAGAAATAGATCCAGTCAGGATATGGACCCAATTTTTTCAGATGAGAGCCAAGGTTGTAGTCCTTACTTAGACGACAACCTAGGTTGTTTCCCAAACAACTAGGTTGGTACCCAAGTCAAAACCTATTATTTTTAGGCATGGCTCGCACTTGAAATGTATTTTGGACCTTAGAACTTGCCAAAAACCCCAAAACTCACCTCTCAACTTTCCAAAACTAAAACCATAGCCCCACCTTAGTCTGCCAAATCCATAAAACTTAGTGCCAAAGCTAAAACCCTAGTCAGTCTCATTGTGCCACCTTAAATCTCTGGCCAATCAAATTTAGGGACCATCATAGCACCTTAATATGGATTTGTTTGCCCCAGAGTGCCTTAGATTCAAGTCCAGAATCGAGTCCTATACCTATAAATAGGTGACTTGTCCCTCTATTTTAGGCCAATTAGTATCTAGTATCTTGTATATATGATCTATGTATCCTGGTCTAGCCCTCCATGCCCAATATATGATCTAAGTCCCTTAGCACTAAGACTCTACCAAATTGACCCTAGCCTAGTGTACTCATATCCATACCTTGTTTGAGCCTAGACCCAAACCTTAGATCTAAATCCTTGTCTCGCCTGTCTCTAGAGCGTCTACCAAGCTGAAGCTTTGCCTGTCTGCCGTCACGCTCATCATCTTTATAGAAAGGGATACCTAAGCCTAATATGAGACACATATTCACATCTTCTTCTATTTATTTGTTATTTTATTCAAAATAACTTTGAATTTGTCTAACATATTTCATATTTATGTCTTTTGTTTTTTTTTAGCTGTGGTGGTGTTTCTACAACATCAAGCTCACCTTTTTTTTAGGATTCACGTAAGAGGTATGTGGTGCTACACGCTAATGCCAAGATCAATGTGGAGCTAACATTCCTACTGAGGTTAATCCCTTCTCATCAGGGAAAGGTGCTTGACTTGCAAAGTAGGGATCCCATATCTTCTATAATAAATCTGGATCCAGTTCAACCCAACCTTTGTCAAAACCCACTAGATCCAAGTGTTTACAGAAAATGGTGACAGTGTTGGGATCTTGCTTTCTCAATTGGGACACCTTGAGATTTTGGAATCATCATGCAAAGGTCAGTTTGTATCATATTTTTCTTGTTTTTTGTGCATTGAGTTTTAGATCCACCTAGGATCCAAAACATGGTTCTATCTTATCTTGACAGTGCACACTTCATGCAGCTATATCCCTATGTCAAAGTGTCAGTTTATTGCATTTTAGGAGTTTTTGGAAAGCTTATTTCTAATACTTTCTTTGCTCTTTTTTATGCGAAGTTGGATTCCTGCTCTAAGGTGCACACAAAAAGCCAAAAAAACACATAAATTGTGCTATTTTTTATAGTAGTTTCTATTATCTGGCCTATATCTTGGTTTCCATTTATCTTCTACTCAAGTTTTATATCTCGTTAGAAAGCTGAGATTTATGGTTGTCTTTAATGTTTTGGGTACTTTTCTAAAATTATACATTTGCCTCCAATTTTTTGTACATAAAGACATAAAAAACCTGTCATTTGTTTCTGTCGCTTCATGGTAGCCTATCATTTCAACCCTCTATCTCACCAATTCCTGAACATACGGTGTCAACTGCAAAAAACTTTTCTAGCTAACCATTGTAAAGGATTTTCTCCATGTATTACATAATTCTGATTGTATAGATGTGTTCATTATGGTCGATTCACTAGGAAATAATGCTTGGATCATGTTTTTTGGTAAAAAAACATGATTTTTTATGCCTTAAATATTTAAGAAAATCTTAGACTGCCAATTTTTAAACCTTACAAAAACCTACATGCGTATCAGAATCAAATGATCCAAGAGTCGATTCCTATAAAATTAATCACGCAGAACACATCTGTACTATAATGCCCAAAGATTTTTAACCACTTGTAAAACACCTAAAAATTTAAAACTTTTTTTTATTAAATAATCATCAGCGAAAATATTTTTAACTTTGGTTCAAAACCTTAAGCGGGTTACATTTCATAAAAAAAAATTATACTAAATCTAAATGCGGATAACATAACTCATTTAAAATACTTTAATTCTAAAAGAACAAAGTATTACAAAACCAACACAATAGTAACATGTATCTGAATTCAGTGCCCAAGAAAGGAAAATGATTGGTTTGTTGATGCCGTCTCAGCATCCCACATCTGCAATTAAATCTGTAATCACTTATATACTCATAAAATAGGTCAAACTCATGAAAGCTTGGTAAGTCTACACCAAAACACATGGTGAGTATACCCAGCTAATACGGACAACACATTAATGATTTAATCAGATATCCATGAAATACATATATCATAATACACATACGTAATATATGTTAATTAAGAAAATACAATTCATTTATTAGCAACATGACTAAGTAGACGTGCTGTGTCATTCACCTAATAAGTGAACATATTCATTTGTAGGCATGATATGTCATTCACCTAATATATCAATATATTCATTCTAATCATACAATGATCTATAGTCGATCTGTGTTCAACATGTAATAATGTTATAACAATTAGAATATAGCTAAATATATAGATTCATAACTAGCTATCTCAACCAACTCATCACAATCACAATCAATATATTTAACATGTTTACACTCATCAAGATTTATCGTATATTGAAACAAGTTCTCCATCGGATTACCTGGTCTTGAAAATGTACCTCCTCATAGGCTCATCATTGCCGAACTACTTGGTATTGGACCGGTACACTCTCATGAAATCGTCCTAGCTAGGCTACTGATATTGGACCTATACACCACCCTCATAGGCTCGTCTCTACCAGACTACTAGTGTTGGATCTATACATTCTCATAGGCTCATCCTGGCCAACTATCTATTCTTGGATATATAAAACCTCACAAGATCGTCTTCTTGGGAACACTTCCTCAACAAGTTATTTTATCAACTGGATTCTATTGTCATACATGTATAAACACTATTGACCACTCATAAGGTCAATGGCCACCAATTCACACATAAGCATGTATACATTCAACACGTATTACATCGTAAATTTAGTCCTATTGAAGTGTAAATCACAAGATTATCAGCTACCACTTTGGAACACCAATACATATCAATTCAGTTGACTATTCACAAGGTCATGAGCCACCCGTGTATGTTCGAACATTCAATTGATCTCAAAAGATCTATTGCATATTTCATTTCATGCATCATTTATACAATCATGCAATTAGCATAACCAACAGGGTTCCATAACCATAGCTCAATCTAAAGCTTAAATATTTATCGCATACATTCATAACTTTACATCATGTGACATTTCAATATCATACAAAATCATATATTAATAACATAGTCATAAGTAATATCACATATATTATTCATATATTTATAAATTGAACCTCAAAGCATGTGTATATAAAATAAGTAAATTCAAATCATACATACGCGAATCTAAGCATGGGTATATAAAACATGATATTTCATGTATGCATATGTGGACATGTGTATTCTATAATATGAACATCTAAACCTCGAGCATACATAATTCTTATGTAATTCGAGTCATATAAATACATTTTTTAAAGTATAAAAAATTTTATGCAGACATTCTTAAAGCTCGTAAACATACATAATTATATGCAAACATCGTAAACATTGTAAGTATACATAATTACATGCAAACAATACCCGCTACACTAATGTGCATTAGAATCACATAAATATCAGAGTTAGTATAAATTTTACTCTACCTTGTCTGAAGATTATGAAAACCCAAAAAATAATAAGGTTCTTCAATAGTGAGCTTTCATACTGAGCTACCTCAGTTTTATGAATTTAGAGAGAGCCTAATTAGAGGTCACTCTCAAAATCGTGAAAATGAGCTCTTTTATTCCAAGAAAATCAGTACTAAAGAAAGGAGAGAAAACTTAAGAGAAAGAAGAAGAATTCTCTTATCAAAAACTCATGGAGGGGGAGAGAGAAAGAGACAAGTGAGTGAGTGAGGAGAGTGAAATATAAAAAAGAGAGACGGTGAGAGCCGTTTTATAGGCAAGAGGGGGAGAAAACAAGTAGTGAAAAACCATGGGATGAAAAACATGGGTTGTAAAACAAGGTGTAAAAACTATGAGTTGTAAAACAATGAGTGAAAACCATGGGGCTTTGGGCTTTAGTTTTGGATTTGGTGAGACTCATTTGGGTCTTATAAAATCTAACATATTATATATATAATATTATATATAATATATTATATATTATATTTAATATGATTCTTTTGGGTCCTTAATGGACCTAAATTATTTTTACCTTATTAAGATCCATTTGGTATCAAATGGATCTAAAATCTTGTTTACCTTTGAGAGATCTATTTGGGTCTCCAGTGGATCCAAATTTTTAGCAAGATCCATTTGAGTCTTGATGGATTCAAAATTATTTTATATTCAGTTTAAACCCTAATATGGCTCTAAACCCTACTAAACCCCATTTGGGTTGACCCAAATCATTTATAGATCCAAATCCTCATAATTTCTTAATTAAATGCCAGATAAACTAAATAAATCTCGTTTGAGCTGGGTGCGACTTGACTTGTGTTCGGGCTCAGTTCGGCTGGGCCAAGTCAGCTCAAACTGAAAAGGAGTGGGGTGAGGGCTGCAGGACCCTTACTGGTCATCGACTGGGTTGGAAGAAACTTAAAGGAGAAGCGGCAAGTCTGCTACTCCTTTGTCGAGAAAGCAAACAAAGAGAGGGAGAGAATTGATAGAGAGAGAGAACTAAGAGAACAGAGAGAGAGAGGGGAGAAAACAAGTAGTGAAAAACTGTACGATGAAAACCATGAGTTGTAAAATAAGGGGTGAAAACCATGAGGGGTTTGAGGTTTGGTTTTGGATTTGGTGAGACCCATTTGGGTCTTATCAAATCCAACCCATTATATATTTATATAATATATTATATATTATATTTAATATGATTCTTTTGGGTCCCAAATGAACTCAATTCATTTTTACCTTATTGAGATCTATTTGGATCTCAAATGAATCCAAAATCTTATTTTACCTTTGGGAGATCCGTTTGGGTCTTCAAGGGATCCAAATTCTTAGCAAGACCATTTGGGTCTCAGATGAATCCAAAATTTTTTTATATCCAGTTTAAACTCCAATATGAGTCAAAACCCTACCCAAACCCATTTGGGTTGACCCAAATCATTCAAAGATCCAAATCCTCATAAATTCTAAATTAAATGCCAGACAATCTAAATAAATCTCATAAAATTTATGAGTATTACATTTACAGTCAAATTTAAGAAAAGCATGGCCTTTGAAAGCTTGGTTAGCATGGGGTTAGCTAGAAAAGTGGTTAGCAACTACCACCTTCTCTCTCTCTCTCTCTCTCTCTCTCTATATATATATATATATATATATATATATATATATATCATAAATGAGCATGGTGCTAAATGAAACATACTATTAGATGTGATCTATATGCTTGTTTATATATGAATAAGTTGTTGGAGCACTTGTTTCCAAAATCAATAGCTTATAATTTTCATAAATTTTTGAGGGTCCAAATACCATTTTTTTATCCAAAATGCATGATCCAAGTGTTGATTCCTAGTAAATCAATCATACTGAACACATATGTATAGTCAAAATTAAAAAAATACTAAAAATTTAATAAAATGATTTATTTAGCACCGTACCATATTTATCATGAATGTATTACCTTATATATGAGGATGTTCCACCTCCTGCCATCCCTTCAAAATGTGCATGTTGAATGTTTTTTTGGCAAATCTGACTACATGGATGCAATCTCTATGGTTGAAAACATGTGAATAGACTCTTGGATCAGATTTTTTTGATGTCTAAATAGGATTTTATAATGATCCAAAAATCAACCTTTATGAAACTTATGAAATTTTTTAGATTATAAAATCTTACCTACACAAGAAAACTTTGATCCAAGAGTCAAATAATATGTTTTCAACATTTGCCAAAAAACATATCTAACATACAAATATTGACAAGGAGGTCCATGGTGCCATTACTAATAAATGCCTCTGAATGTCTATGGTGCAACTCAAAATAGTAGGAACCAACTTTTGGATCAGGATTTTTTTGATAAAAAATACAATTTTATGACTAAGGGAAGCATCACACATGGTAGGCCATTGATATTTGAAGCCTTATAAAAATATATTTATGTGTCATAATAGAACTATCAAAAGCCGATCCCACTAAGCTAAACACCTAGGTCACATCTGTAAGGTTAGTTTCACGAAAAACAAAAACAAATGAAAAAGAAAACTCATTTGTTGGTAATGGTGAAATGACCACATGTAATATATATATATATATATATATATATATATATATATATATATATATATATATATATATATATATATATATATATATATATATATACCCACATAATTGGGCCGAACAATAGACGTCCAATCATTATGGGCGAGGCACGTCCGATTTGTTTTTCTTTTTTCTTTTTTTTTCTTTTTGGGCTTCAGCCATCACTAAAGCCTGGAAAAAGCCCTTTTAGTGCCTGTCGAGAACTGCCACTAAAAGTGTTTAAATTGTAAAACATGCACCTGCGGCTGATCACGGGCCCATCTACAAACAGTGGATGACATTATATATATATATATATATATATGTGTGTGTGTGTGTGTTTTCCTGCTTTTATAGGTGGTGTTTATCAAGATAGTTTATTGTATGCCACCCCTAGAATCTCACAAGCATCATACTCAACGCATCCATGGTTACCCGCATGGGTGCTGCCTCTAGAAGCATCAACCAATATACATCCAACAACTGAATTTACGGAAACATTCTACTTTTCCCCAACAAAGCCAGCAATTATTTTTCACACAGCAAAATTTACGGATGAATAATTTTCTCTTAAATTTTTACTCTACAATTTTATCTCTCAATGATGCATTTTACAAGATGATTCTTTGGGTGAAGTCTTCTGTGAGCTGCCCGACTGCATCAGGTGAGGTGCTAAGAGTTTCAGAGCCCCTCTCCTCAGATCATGAATACCCCATAATGCAGTCTAGCGTATTTCCATCAAAATCGTATACAAGCAATTATATATATATATATATATATATATATATATATATATATAGAGAGAGAGAGAGAGAGAGAGAGAGAGAAGTCTGTGCCAAATAAAATATGCTAAATGAAACATGTTAAATGAGTTTTTCTGCTCTTTGGGTGTTTATTTTTTCGCAGTTCCATCCCCATAAATGTATTGGGCATGGTCGATTTACAAAGAATCCCCACCTGGATCATGTGTTTTCATGAAAAAACTGATATTTGGATCCTAAAAAATTTAGGAAGATTTTGGACCATCAGAATTTAAAAATAAAACTAAAAAAACCTGAAAAATTCATTTAACATGCTTCATTTAGCATATTTCATTTAGCACAAACCGATTACTCTCTCTCTCTCTCTCTCTCTCTCTCTCTCTCTCTCTCTCTCTCTCTATATATATATATATATATATATATATATATATATATAGAGTGATGCGTAGGAGCGCAAGTTGAGTGGAGTGCGGATGAGCGAACATCCCAGAGTGATGGACGCTCAGTGGAATCCCCACAAAAAATGGTGAAACGTCTTTTTTACTCAAAAAAGGTGCTGGGACCTTTAGTGGCAGTCGAAACCATTGCTAAAGCCTCTTTTTGAAATGACATGCACTCCCCTGAAGGCATTAGCAGCGTTCCAGAACGCTCACAACAGCATTTTTGGGCCATTTCACTGTGATGGCCATCCATCACACGCGGTTGACAGCCAGCATCATCCCGCCGTAGCTGCGTGCACCCAAGGGTTAAGCAGCTACACACACACACATATATATATATATATATATATATATATATATATGAAAGAACAAACAAACAATTATATTCAGAATCACAATAATCCTTAGAGATCGATGAACTAATAGCGTAGCACAGATTGAACTATTCTTTCAACTTTTGCTGAAGAAATACCCTGTGCTCACCACTTAAAGCGTCATACACCTATTTTTGGCTGGTCTATATTTTCGGTTGTTATTTGCTTGTATGTTTTTGACGGTCACTGGTTGCGAGTCATTAACCTGAATTGCGACCAGGTTCAATCACATTACACATGCAATATGCCGCTGAGCCTGGGCCCAACAGCAGAAGGGGGGGGGGGGGGGGCGGCGGCTGGGGTGCTCTGGTGCAGGGGCACAATGCATTTGTGCAATGTGATTGCACCTGATCCCCCCCTTAACTTGGTTTACTCTAGTTAAGGACAAAATAACAAAATAATACTTGATCAATATCATATTAAGTACTAACACTTTACAATGTACTGAAGCTCATCTTTCCACCACCACACTTAGCTGAATGTTAAATGCAAAAATTCGTTAATTATTGAATATGTGATGAAAAAGGTCTGGAATTTAAAAATGGTAATGAAAAATAAATTGTGAAAAAATCACAATCGTAGATGGACTTAATTTGGTTTTAATTTTGTGAGGTCAAAGAAATATATATATATATATATATATATATATATATATATATATATATATATATATATATATAGAGAGAGAGAGAGAGAGAGAGAGAGAGAAAGAGAGAGAGAGAGAGTTTTTCCTTGAAATGATGGGATTTGAATTTAAGCATCATTATGACGTGAACCCAAGATATGAAAAAATTGGATCCATAATTACATTTGTTACACCAAAAACATCATCTAACAACACTTTTTAAGCGTCAGTAGTCACTTTGGGTGGCACTTTAGAAGCCAAAACTCTCTCCAAATCTGCGATAGAGATGTTCTTAAGAACACAGAGGCATTGAAAGCAACATGAGAGTAATGAAGCCGATACAAGAAGCTCATGATGAACTATATAAGCAAAGAAGCTGCAGCTACAAGCAGAAGAAAGAGACAACAATGTTATTTGATCCAGGAAGATGGAACAAGCCAACGTTTGGGGGGAGACATCTCCAATTTTTGGCTTTGAGGACAAGGATAATTCACTATAAGAATTCTACATATTAGCGACAGACGCTATCCGACGTTAATCCATCGTAAATTCATCGCTAAATTGTTTAGTGACGGATTGGCGACGACTTAGCGATGGATAGAGTCCATTATAATTTCCTGGTTGCTAATTAGCGACATAAATGATCTATTGCTACTTTCGTCGCTAATTCATAATGAATTACACTACAAGAAACTTGTGGATTAGCGATGACCTAAATCCGTCTCTAAACTGTTTAGCGACAGAATAGCGTCGGTTTAGCGACGGATAACTTTTATCGCGATTTTTTCGATGCTAAGTAGTGCCAGAACTTATCTGCCGCTAATTTCGTCGCTAATTTGCGACGAATATTATTCATCGTGAGTCCTTCGCTATTTTAAATTAGCGATGGATAATATCCATCGCTAATCCGTCGTTAAATTTTTTTTAAAAAAAAAAAAAAAAATTGCACGCTGCCAGCGCATTCTCTGACAGGGAGCAATTTTTTTTGCACAGAACCGGCGCATTCTAGCGTCGGAACATTCTTCTGCAGTGAGCCATTCACGGCGGGAGGTGAGGATGGTTTAAATCAAACTGGGGCTGAGTTCTATGCTCTTCTTTACGTTTCCCAGTCTGCGGGCAGGGCGTACGAGTTCTCGATTTCCCGTTGAGGAAGCACGCGAAGGAAGAACGAGAGGGACAAGTTCTGAGAACTAGGGTTGGTCGGGAGGAGAGGGAGAAGGAGACTATGCACACGATCTGGCTGTCTCTAAAGGAATCCCTGAGGTGCACCGTCAATCCCATAGCGGTCTTCTTGCCGGAGAAGCTCAAATCGGACGGTCGCGGAGAGGCTCGCGTTTCCAAGAATGGTGCAGTTCATGCCAAAGATGGAGAGGCCATCATTGCGAGGGACGGAGGCCGTTGACCGGATCCTGGCCGGAATAGGTTCTCCGGCGAGTCCCTTCTCTTTTTCTTCCTTCCACCGTTTTTTCTGATAATCTAAAACCAAGATGACCTTCCAGGCGAGAAGGCGAGAAAACGTTGGTCGGCTTGAATTGGTGGCACTTCACCCATTTATTGAAAATCTCTCTGAATCAGTTTAATATTCTATGGTGGAAAACAGAGGGAAGGAAATTTTCGAACGGGGGGGAGGGAAAATTTCGCACCTCGGCGAGACGGTTTTAAATCGAAAATTAGCGACAGAATTAGCGAGGGAATTTTTTCATCCCTAATCCGTCCCTAATTATAATATTTTTTAGTGTTTGGCGACAAAAAAACATTGTCGCTAAATATGTCACTAATTAGCGACAGATTTAGCGACGAAAATATTTCCGTCACTAATTTTGCAAATATTTCAAATGTTAGCGACAAATAGTATTCGCTCGCTAATTCATCGCACATTTGCGACGAAAAAAATCCATCGCAAATTTCCGTCGCTAATTAGCAATTTTCTTGTAGTGTTAGCGAATGTCATGATCTATCGCTAATCCGTCGCAAAATAAGGATTAATTTAGTTTTGCGACAGATACATATCTATCGATAATTCATCGCTAAATTTCATCACCAATTTATCGACACATTTATGATGGATTATATTCTGCCGCAAAACATTGGCTGACTCAGTTTTTGAGACAGATAAATATTCATCACTAATATCCATCGCTAAATTCATGATGAATATTAGCGACAGAATATCTGCCGCTACTATGACATAAATTTTAAAAAAAATAAAAAAAAATTGTTTGAAATATAAATGTCGATTTTTTTTCTCATTATACAATTTATATAACCTGTGTATAAAAAACAAAGTACACATAAAAAATACATATACAAAGCAGGTGAAACAAATTTAACAAAAGTTACAAGGGAGAAAAATTTATCGATCCACTATAATCCACGCCAAGTTCTAATTATTTACAAGTGAACATATATAAAGAGTTTCGTTTGCAACAACAAGAAGGTACAACAAATCCAATACATGAATCTAATCATCGCCAAGATTCAGAGCATCATCCTCTTTATTGTCTCGATCTTCCCCTTCATCCATGCCTCCATTAGCTCCTCTACGTTGATTATCTCCAACATCCTACAAGAGAACCAAAAGGTTAGTATTGATAAACAAAATATAATGAAATAAATTATATGCAATGCACCTAATCTAAGGCAATCAAAGTAATATGGATGAATGACACATAGACTAGCAATAAAGTGAAGGACATTAACAGAATTCAAATATGTGTTCAAAGGCTGACAACAAAAATTCATAGTGATTCAATCATGCAGATATGTGTTCTAAGGTTGTCCAAAAAATGTCATAGTGATTCAAGCATGCATATATGGTTTATAAGGCTGTCAAATAAATGTGTTATGTATCATAATTATGCATATATGTGTTATAAGGCAGTCAAAAAACTTTCATAGTGATGAAATCATGCTTATATGTGTTCTAAGGTTGTCAAAAAACTTTCATAGTGATTCAATTATGCATATATATATGTTATAAGGCAGTCAAACAATTTAATAGTGATGAAATCATGCTTATATATGTGTTCTAAGGTTGTCTAAAAACTTTCATAGTGATTCAATCATGCATATATATATTCTAAGGTTGTCAAAAAACTTTCATAGTGATTCAATCATGCATATATATGTTATAAGGCAGTCAAAAACTTTCATAGAGATTCAATCATGCATATATGTGTTATAAGGAAGTCAAATTTTTTTATAGTGGTGAAATCATGCTTATATGTGTTTTAAGGTTGTCAAAAAACTTTCATAGTGATTAAATCATGCTTATATATGTATTCTAAGGTTGTCAAAAAACTTTTATAGTGATTCAATCATGCTTATATATGTGTTTAAGGTTGTCAAAAAACTTTCATAGTGATTCAATCATGCATATATGTGTTATAAGGCAGTCAAACAATTTTATAGTGATGAAATCATGCTTATATGTGTTCTAAGGTTGTCAAAAAACTTTCATAATGATGAAATCATGCTTATATATGTATTCTAAGGTTGTCAAAAAACTTTCATAGTGATTCAATCATGCTTATATATATGTTCTAAGGTTGTCAAAAAACTTTCATAGTGATTCAATCATGATGTGTTATAAGGCAGTAAAAAAACTTTCATAGTGATGAAATCATGCTTATATGTGTTCTAAGGTTGTCAAAAAACATTCATAGTGATTCAATCATGCATATATATGTTATAAGGCAATCAAACAATTTAATAGTGATGAAATCATGCTTATATATATGTTCTAAGGTTGTCTAAAAACTTTCATAGTGATTCGATCATGCATATATGTGTTATAAGGCAGTAAAAAAACTTTCATAGTGATTCAATTGTACTTATATGTAATGAAATCATACATATACTAGTTTGAAATCTAACGACATGAAACTTTCATACCTGACGGGCACCTGCAGACAAAGTTTTCATGTCTTGAAAAAGGCTGCATAACTCATTACGGACAACGTCAGAAATGACTTCATATAAAAAGTCATGCACTATGTTCTTAACAAGCTTGCGAACACCATCCCAAGAATTAGCAGGATCAATCGGACGCTGAGAGTTGATGCTGACGAGAGAACTCTAAGAGCCCTGGCTGGTGGAGGCAACGACTGGTGTGGTGTTGATATTACTCCCAAACCCGGACACACAACCTTTTTTTGGTTCACCGGTTGTAGTCACCCAAGCTGCAGGATCAAAAGACGGATGCTGAGTGGAGTCATCGCCATATCGCTCTACCATTACTGCTCGTATGACTCATACAAAGTAATGATTATAATATGGATTAATAATTAAGAATTATAATATTTATAGTAACTTGTTTATTACAATGTTTATTAATACAATAAATACATACCGTTGTTGCTCTCATCTTCTCTAGTACGAACTTTCCCGTGCTCTTACGTTTATGTGTTTCAACAAACACATCCATATAAGGCATAATGCCTCATTTTTCTGCTTCGTGTGAGGTTAAATGATAAAAAAATTAATTAAAAAGTATGCAACAATACTTATAAATTTGACAATATATATATTGATGAGTTACCATTTTCTTCTGGTGGCTCCCAAAAGTCCTAGATCCACCTGTGTGTAGATGAGCATTGGGCAACTTTGCTCGGTTTTATGCAGCCTTTATTGAGTAGTTTTGAAATTCATGGCTCTCTCACTTGTTGCACATTGCATCCCAATAATCTGACCTGATAGTAGGAGGGTCATGACCCTTCAACTGCAGTGGATCATCTATCCCACCAGATGCTTTTATTGCTGTAACCTTCATATTGTGCAATATGTCGGCAAATCAACTGACAACCACCTTCTGCCACACCCGCCTCACATCTTCCTCCTCATTTGTAGTCGCAAGGTGATTTGAAGCCTACAAATAATTTTAGAAAGTTAGTACACATGATTATAATAAAAAATTAAATATGAAACACATTAGCTATGCTAAACAATTGTATACCATAAATGAGGACCACAATCGGTCCAACACCTCATTCGAGTACTCTTTCCATTGAGTGACCGGTCCTGAAAGATGTTGAACTAGTGATTGCCTAATTTATTGTATTACTTCTTGTGGCTCAAACCTCGCGTTACACATGAATTGGTATATATTAACAATCGACTATCGATATACATTATTTATAAGATAAGTATTGGATAAGTGAACATAAAATACTTACGGTCGACTATCGATATACACTATTTGAATGAGTCATTATATGTCAGACTGAGAAGACCCTGCATCCGGCATTATCTTGTGATGTGTATGAATAGCTCGTGTAGGTGGCTCATGTTCAGACGAAACATCATCTATAGAAAAATGAGTTAGAAATTCACACAATGCACATTTAAACTAATCAAGTATATAATTATTTAAATGATATACCTATCAAAGCACTATATGAAGACAAAGGCTGAG
The DNA here is from genome assembly GCF_984573655.1 of Nuphar pumila. NCBI lineage: Eukaryota > Viridiplantae > Streptophyta > Magnoliopsida > Nymphaeales > Nymphaeaceae > Nuphar > Nuphar pumila. The sequence goes on from NC_143260.1 coordinate 90,811,803, forward strand.
ACTGGCTATCACGACCTCCACTTGATCCTCGACCACTAGGTGCTCGACCACTATGACCTCCATGAACCATATTCTAACAAATAAAAATGTTATTTGGATCGGTTAAATGATATACCTATTGAAGCATTACATAAAGACAAAGGCTGAGACTGGCAATCACAGCCTCCACTTGATCCTCGACCACTAGCTGCTCGACCGCTGTGACCTCCACGAACCATATTCTAACAAATAAAAATGTTATTTGGATCAGTTACATAACTCTTGATCTCATGAACATGACATATGCATGAAATGTAAAGATTTAAAGGTCCTACATGAATCAATTTTATAACTATTCATAAACTGTGCATGTACATGATAAGTATGCATGAAATGTAACATGATATGCAATTCCATGAACATGGATACATAATCAAATAAAAAATAACTTCATGCAAGCATGCATACAGTCACATCAAACATTACAATACATTCAAATCATTCATATCACAATAATGTCAAACATGTACCTACAACAAACACACTCCAATATCCCGCTAACTACAACCATGACTCGCATGGTCTCCAAAATACAAACATAAGAGCATATGAGAAAGTGATGTGGTATGTATTGCAAGATGTATTTCATTAGCTTGAGTATGCTTCCTCATCACTTGTTTGACTTTCATATTCTTCTTCTTCTTCCTCCTCCTCTTCGTCCTCTTTGTCTTCTTCATTGGGCACCCATCCACTTGGTATATCATTTGGATCACATTCTTTCATATGTGTGTCATCGGACAATGGAGATGTGACATGTTGACCATGTGTGACACTGTGACCATAAGAGAAGTCATACATATCATCTGATTGATAATAATCACCCTCTCTAGCAATCTTGTCTTCTTGTAACTGATCATACTTGGGGTATAGTTTAAACTTCACCTTGCAAACTGTCCACCATTCATTTCTATCTGACTTCCTTGTATTCAGATATGAAGTATAGTAAACTTGTTGAGCGTGCGAGGCTAATATGAATGGTTCACATGTTTTAAACCTTGATTTATGATTCACCTCCATAATGCTTGAGGCTTTGTTGACTCTTGTTTCTGTGGGATCAAACCAATGACACTTGAATAAAGTTACCCTATTATTTATGCCTAAGTAAGTCAACTCCATTATTTCTTAAATAACACTGTAGTAGTCATGTTCATTTTCACCATAGCTGCTACCCTTAATACATACGCCACTATTCATCATTGACTTGTTTACATCATAGTCTTTTGTACGGAATCGATAACCATTTACGATGTACCCGTTGTAACATTACATAATTTTGGTTAGACCATTTTGTAAATCACATATTTCTTGGTCATTAACATCACCATGGCGGACCTACAAGCATAAACAATGACTATAATTACGACCAATTAAGTAACATATTGTTGTTTACACGGAAAGGATGCATGTCATCATCTTTACCAACTCTTTCAACCATGTCACAAGCTTATTTTCATGTCGTTTCTGTACTTCTGAATAAATGAGATGTGGAAGTTCTCTTCGCAACTCCAGATCAAATTGTCTGCACTTAACAAATAATTATTTACCGAACCATGTACGTATGTAGAGAACTTAGTGTAACATATTAAGTATACTTACTCGATGTAAAGGTCGATCAGTGAGCAATTAAAAATGATATAGATTTGTGCTGCGTCTTACTCTCGATCTTCCAAGAGTCATGACCAGCAACTGCCAAAGGTATGCCCAAGTGGTTTAAATATCAATAGTTCGTCAGCCACAGTAACTTGTTCTCCATTATCATTATGAGGTGGGCAAGTGTAACGTGTTGGAATGTGAGGTTCAAAGTATATAGATGAGAAATTTGAAATCTCTTCTAAAGTGTATGCCTTACAAATTGAACTCTCCACTCTTGCTTTATTCCGAACCTTTTTTTTGAGGTCAAACATGCATCTGTCAACAATATACATCTCGTAATACAATAAATTCCCAACAACATTGGAGAGAAAAATATAAAAAAAATATACCTTTCAAATGGGTACATCCATCGATATTGCACAATCGTTGTAATCTAAGGGTGAGAGAGAAGTAGCGGAGCGACTTGTATGACACTTCTTTTGACCTAGTGCTACCATTGTCTCTTGTCTTTGGCTTGAAACAATGATGCCCATATGACGTACATGATCTGCTACTTTCTTGATCTTTGAAATACAACATGCAGTGATTTGGACAAGCATCTATCTTTTAATACCCCATACCTAGAGCGTTGACCATAACCTTCGCACGATAGAAATTTTATGGCAATTTTTCATCTTTCGGCAACATACTCTTCACAATAGAGTACAGACGATCAAAACATAATTGACTCAAATTATACTCTAACTTCAAATTTAGTAGTTGAAGAACTGCAGACATGATAGTGTAACTCTCACAACCATTCTAAAGTGGCTCATCAGCATCTCTAAGTAAGTCATAAAATCTACTAGCTGTATCGTTTGGTGCTTCTTCCTCCATCCCAGTTGGTACATCACTAGGACCCATAGCAGAACCCAGTTCTAGTCCTGTGGCATCAAATATCAAATCCACATATGGATTATATGGTACCACATCCACCCGTGCATCAAAATTGTTCCAAAATTTTTCATCATGAAGCGTCCAATTCTGATAATCACTTACAAAACCCTTCTTGTATAGGTGATGTCTAACGTCATGAGGCTCTACAAATCGATTGTTCTTACACATCGTGCAGGGGCATCTGATCCGATCGGTAGGATCCACTGTACTAATACTTGCCGTTGCAAATTCAATAAAACTGTCAACACCATCTATATATTCGAGCAACATCTCATTGTCAACTATCCTGCGCTACATCCATTTATGGTTTGCAGCCATTTTGTCTTATGATATTACAGATATTATCTTTACCAGTTAAAAGAGAATCATAATAATGCTATGATGAAGAAAATATATAATTTATCATGCATTCATGATGGATGTAATGATTTGATATATATATCACACATACACACACACACATACACACACACACACATATATATATATATGATGTCATTCAATCACAAGAACTATGATGCATGCAATGATAGCTTAATATTTTCATGTGCAAAAACATCACATCATATTTACACTCATCACAAGGATATTTAAAATGATGGAATCACATTTATCAACACGATACATTCATTTGAAGCATGCTTTCATGATACAATTTCACATGGAAAGCATAATCAAATTGAAAATAGCTTCATGCATGTATGGATACAGTCACATCAAACATGACAATACAATCACTTATTCAATATCCCGCTAACTATATACCACAACAATGTCAAATATGTACCTACAACAAACACACTCCAGTATCCCGCTAACTACTACCATGACTAGCATGGAATCCGAACTCCAAAAATAAGAGCACTTCTATTTTCATACATTCAAATCATGCTCAGCATGATCTCCGAACTCCAGCAATGCAGTCCTAAATATCCACAACTAAGTGAGTGTGTGAACAGAAAAGTGTTGCATTCAAGAAAGTAAATAACCTGTGATGCGCCTGCATCACTTACTCACCATGGGTATTTACCCGATTTGCATGCTTTTGCCTTTGCATTTTTCTTATTTCTTTTTGCATGACAGTTTTAGTCGCATACGATGCTTAGTACTAAGCATCGCGCAATTAGCTTAGCTACGTACCTGCAAAGCACAAATATACAAACAAAAACTCGATTTCTCCAAATCAAATGAAAAACTGATCCCATAAATCGAAGGAGAACAGAGACTCTGTTTGGAGATAGGAAGCAGGGCCAAGCACCTTGTGGCAAAAGCACAATGCATAGCCATGACAGCGCTGGGTACCAAAGATAACCCCACTCATGCCCAAAGCATGCACAACAGGCCTGAAGCTCCCCCCACTATCGGGCAAAACCTTCGAATGAGTGAGCAAGCAAGCCAGGGGCACAGGCACGCTGAACGTGAGAGAGGGGGAGCGCAGAGAGCAGGGAGGGTCTCACCTTCTCCAACTGTAATAGGGAGATAGGGAATACTAGCAGGGGCTTTAACCCTTGCCAAACTACCATGGTTGCTGACCTGATGGAATACTGGCAGGGGCTTCAGCCCCTACCGAACGACCATGGTTGCCGAAAAAGACAGACAGTCAGGGCTTTAACCACTGTCAGTCGGAAGGAAAGGAAAAGGAGGACAAGAAGAAGAAGACACACAAAGGGGAAAGCGGTTACTTGCGGAGGTGGCTGGCATCGCGGGTTACCCGACAAGGGTCGCCGGTGAGAGTACACGAGGGAGGCAAGGAGGCAGTCAAGAGGGTTGCCTGCGTCGATTTTGGTAAACAGAAGAAGAGCATGAAGAAGCAGAAAGCACTGGTGGTGGCGCTGTCGCCTGACGGCGGTGCTCACCGACAACGGTGGGTTGGGAAAGGCGATGAAAGGGAGAGTGCTCGGGTGTCGGCGGCGGTAGCACACAACGGCAATAGAGATGGAGTGAGGGAAGAAGGAGGAGGTGAAGGAGAGAGCAACGGGTGACAGACGTTGGGCGACATGCGATGGGTGATGGGCGGCAGACAACGAGCGATGGGATGAAAAAGAAAGGGGCTCACATTAGGGTTTTACGAGAAATTTAGCGACAGATTAGCGATGGAAAAAATTCATCGCAAACGCCGTCGTAAATTTGTGATGGAGTAGCAACGAAAAAATGTTGTTGTGCATCCGTTGCGAAGTTGCAACGGAGTTTGAGACCGAATTTTTTTGTCACTAATCCGTCGCAAATTTGTGACAGTGTTTGCGAGGGTATTTTTTGTCGCTAATTCCGCAACTAATTCTAATTTTAGGGATGGATAGTTTTCTCTCTCTAATTTGTCACAACTTTACGATGGATTATTTCCATCGCAAGTTTTTGTCGCTAAATAGCAATTTTATTTTAGTGATTTGAAGAGGGCAAGATTGATAAAAACAACGCAATATATTTTTGTTGTTCATATGAGTGAGTGTATTGTCATTTTGATGTAATTTGAAAAATGGATCGGCCGATCCATATGCATGTATGGAGAATATGAGTTAGGATAAGGGATATATTTATATTTATCACATAGGAGGGTTAATGGGGGTAAATAGGTGTATTAATAAAGAAATCTTGGTCATAGGACTATACAAAATGCCAACCCAAGGGCATTTTGGTCTATTTCATGTTGCAATGTCCACCCAAGGAAAATCTGATCATTGTAAAGAGAAATGTCTCCTCTAGATGTGGAACAATAGTGGGGGGGGGGTCCAACTTGAATTTGAATTTGAATTTGACCTAACCTTATAAATAAGTTTACCATCTTATTTTAAAGCATGTAGTAAGAAAATCCTTGAAAGGTTCTTACTTTTTGGCTTACTATTGTCATTAATAGGTAGGTCTCATTCTTAAGAAGGAGAATGCTTCTTGGATATTCAAGAAGAGGTTTCCAATTCAACTTCTTACTCTGCCCAAATCCTTCACTTTCTTTCCCATTTCAAGACTCTCTATTATAGGCTTTGGCCTATGACAAAAGCATAAGGATGTCATTAATCAGTATGGATAACTCATAGGGTGAGGAACAATACCTTAATAACTTCATAGGAACCATCACACGAGATCCTTGACAGACACCTTTACATTTTTTTGCCTGACATACATTATCAAATTTTTACAAGAAGGATGCTTGAGCATTAGTTCTAACATGTGTATTTCTTATATTTATATTTTGTAATTGATTTGATCTTTAACATTTATTCCTTCAACAATAAGATACATATATTGTTAATGTAGGAAAAGTATAAAATTCTGGAGATGATGAAAGGACGAGTGTTGAAAGAATATGCTAAATCATGGAGAAACTTCATATTCAAGCTTAGGATGATTTACAAACAACATAGAATTCTTGCTGCATGTCTACCTTACATCTCTGATAATCAATGAAAATGTTTGATCCATCATTTTGATTCTTGTCAATTAAAGGTTTATATTTTTTATTATATATTAATGTTATATGCATTCATTATATATGATTTTAATAATATATATATCTTACTTAGATGTCTTTGTAGGCTCTAAGTACAAAGAACATAACTAATCAGACCCAAAGAAAATTTTTGCACACTATGGACACCAAGAGTTTTACGTGATATCGAGAAGAGAATGCACACATTATATTTTGCATAGTTGTTATTCATGTTTGATCATATTTTTTTTATTCGTAGGTTGGTGATGATGAGGCAAAGTCTTCTCGAGGACAGATGTTTTGCATGTTTCATACAAACCAAAAGCTTGGGGTTGTCAGTGCAAAAACAAATCAAGTGATGGTAAGCATATTTGTTTTATTAGGATTTATTGTTATTTATAGAAGAATTCTATGTGAAAGCAAAATATGTAATTCATATTGAATTAATATGTTATCTTGTAGACGGAGATCAAAGACATGATAGCTTAGTTGTCTTATATGTCCAATGCATCCGTGGATGATCCATCACGAGGGGATGCTTTGTTCAAGGTTTTGGGACTAGGCAAATATGGACGTGTATGAATGTTTGGCATGTGGGTGTTCAAAAAGAAAGTATTCGATGCAAGCCTAAACAAAGCAAAACTCTTGTATCAAAATATTGTGTATCACGAGAAGATAAATATAATGCAAGAGTAACTCACATGTTTAAAATACGAGGTCATAGGGTTGAAGGAGCTAATATTGAGAATAATGGCCAACAATCAATCAAGTTCCTCATAAGCTCTAGGTCTGTTTCATGTAATCCTTATAAGATCCGGGTATGGTTTCTCTTATGGTGGATTTGATTTGGACTAGATTCAAACCTTATATCAACATTTCAAATTAGGTCTGGGTTTGGTTCCACCTGGGTCCAAACCAAACCTGACCCATTGAAACCCCAACACAACCAGATATTTTATTTGGCTATTTGGTTTTCCTGTTGTCCAAATTTTGTTTTTTGAGAATGATCTTATTGTCCAGATTTATGTGCCATTTTTATGTTTGAGATTCTAACCATAAAAATTTATTTGTCCATATAAGTCAATCAGTTGTTGCTATCATTAGCATAATCCAAATGGATCAATCATTTCCGAAACAAGTTCCTGGCCACCAAGTGCAAATAATTGCTTGATTTATTTGGATTTGGTAAGAATGTAACAAGTATACAACCTATGGGCAACATAATTAGCAAAATCATGAATGATATTTTTGGTACAAACATATATAGAAAAGTAATAACTTGAAAATCAAATCTCTATCTCTCTCTACACCATTATATAAATGGGTCCACCCCCATCAATCCACTAGCAAAGTCTCCTACTGTGATCCAGAGATGGAGTCCCAAGTGTGATCTCTTCTACTGCTCTCCAATTTTATCACCTTGTTTTGCATTTGTAACTCAAGGGATATCCCTGCGAGCAAAAGACCACCCTATGATTCTTACACCCTTGTGAACCATCCTACTGTAAAGAAAGGTGACAAATATTTTTTTCCATCCAAGCATGCAGTAGCTTCACAAGAGACATCATACACAACCTTGGGCACCAGTCAAGCAAAGGCACATGGTCATCCTTACTTTGTGCTCCCCAAGGGTGAAACCTGTTTCCCCATCTGGCCCTTCTACGGGGACTACTCCCCCTTCTCCTCCATATGAGTATCCTTACTTTGAGCTCCCCAAGGGCCAGCCTGTTCCCCCATCTGGCCCTTCTTCGGGGACTACACCCCCTTCTCCTCCATATGGGTATCCTTACTTTGAGCTCCCCAAGGGTCAGCCTGTTTCCCCATCTGGCCCTTCTACGGGAACTACTCCCCCTTCTCCTCCATATGGGTATCCTTACTTTGAGCTCCCCAAGGGTCAGCCTGTTCCCCCATCTGGCCCTTCTTCGGGGACTACACCCCCTTCTCCTCCATATGGGTATCCTTACTTTGAGCTCCCCAAGGGTCAGCCTGTTTCCCCATCTGGCCCTTCTACGGGAACTACTCCCCCTTCTCCTCCATATGGCTATCCTTACTTTATGCTCCATAAAGGTGTGCCGGTTTCCCCATCTGGCCCTTCTACCGGAACTGCTCCTCTTTCTCTTCAAGATAGCCATCCTTACTTTGTGCTCCCTAAAGGTCCTGTATCCCCATCTGGCCCTTCTACGAGAACTGTTGCTCCTTCTCCTCCAGATGGCCATCCTTACTTTGTGCTCCCTAAAAGTGTGCCTGTTCCCCCCTCACGTTCTTCTGAGAGGTTTGGCCCTGATCATCCTCCATTTTATTAAAGGGCCGTTGGAACTGTTGGAGTGGTGTCATGGTAGCCAAAAATAAAAGCATTGTATGTCTGTTTGGAGTTTGGAGGGGAGATTTTCATTGTTGAATAAAAGCCACCATTGATATGTTTAAAATAGTTTTTTTTTTTGTTGCCATAATGTTCAAATGAGTTTTTCTTTTTTCTTCTTTTCGTGAACGAAGGGCATGGTTGCTTAGGGGTTGGTTGTTTCTTAGACATTTTCTTGCCAACCAATTCTAGTGCACCCTTTGTCCTCCGACGACTGCGATCAGAGGCATATTTCCTTTTGATACCCTTTGCTAGGTGAATATTTCCATCATAATCTACAACATTTACTCCCGCCTTGTCGAAGATGATATTTACGCTTCGACGCAACTTCTCACAAAGGTCAGAGGAAGCATGATTTTTACCTACCTTGTTCGATCCCGTTTTCTTAGATTGGTCTTCACAAGCTACAATGGACTCATGGTAAATTAACTATACCTTTTCAAGTAATTCCCTTGACACGTTTCTCATACATACATAGACTTCTTCGCTTTTTTATGCCAAATTTGCAACATGCATAAGTGACCTACATAGTTGTTGGTAACGGGTGGCTATCTGACACTTCTTATCAACACTAGATGGACTGACATTATTTGTCTCTAGCTGTTCAATCGTTGCTTGTCTCGTCCATCTTCGCATTATATATGACTCAGGTATTTCTTGTATCTTCTCTTGATTAAGTGCCTTTAATGCATGACGACATAAAATACCTTTGAATTCAAACATTTTTCATGTACATTCAACTGTTTTGTTGTCAACATTGTACGTAACATGTGTTTTTTGCCTTTTTGGATACTCTTTGCCATGCCATACAACATGGTATTTGCGCATATTCCTATATTGCATATGTCCTTCTATGTTGCAATTCATGACCTGTATAACCTTCTTCTTAGTCCATTCAAATACGGTTAGTGTATACAGATTTGTAGGTTGCGTCAATATTTTCATGCCCAAAGTTACAGGGCGGGTGTTGATGCATTTCACATCTTATTCAAGTTCATTCTGTCTAAGACCATCTATAAATAATTCATATTGTTCTATGAAACAAAACATTGTTAAACATGAATACAATGTTTTTTTTAGTGTGGCATGCATAGATTCAACTCTTTGTGTGCTTATCATACCTACACAAAAGTATTGTTGTAAGACCCGCAATTTTTCAGAAAATATCTGAATAAAATTCATGAGGCATTTACCGCTAAAAATAGCATTTTTCTCAGAATGCGAAACGAATCAATTCCTGCGAGCCAGTTATACTTAAGATATTCGTCGAATCGCGAATATATGCTCAAAAACTCTAGAAGCCATAACTTCCTACCTGAACGAAATCAAAGGATTCCTGCGAGCCAACTTTCTTAGTTACGTCAATACGAAGGGAATGGCGTACTCAGAATTTTTCGGAAAAAAATCGCCGAAAACTCGAAATTCTTGCGGGACCCACGAAAATATGGGTGGGACCCACAAAAATATTTCTCAGAAAATATTCTAGAAGATTCTAGAATATTCCAGCACCTTCCAGCACCTTCCAGAGCCTTCCAGCTCCTTCCAGCACCTTCCATAGAAGGGATTCTTAGAAAAGCCCAAGGGTAAAGAGGGGATTCTGAAACTTGGGGCCCAAGTTTCAGAACCTATAAATAGAGAACCCCCCTCCTTTAGAAAATCGCCAACCCCTCTCTCTCTCCTCCTTTTTTCAAACCTCCCCTACCTAGCCTAGCCCACCTGAGCCCACCTGACCTGGTCTGAGCCTTCCTGACTTAGCCTGAGCCTGCTTGACCTGGTCTGAGCCTGCCTGACCTGTTCCTAACCCACCTGACCTAGGTCTGAACCTACTTGACCTAAGTCTGAACCCAGTTGACTTGACTTGAACCTGGTTTGGTTCAAAGTCAAAGTCCAAGTCCTTTTTTGTCTGAAGTTCGAAGTTGATTGATGATGCATAAATATCACATTTTATTAATACAATTTCACTGCATAAATACATCATCTATAGGTTTAAAGCATACACTTAGGTGCATAATATGATTATAGAGCTTGGGTTCGAATTTCATTGAAATCGGACTTAAAACGAAGGAATTATGGCATTTACAGTGTAACGAGTCAAATATCAGATCCGATTTGAGAGATTTGGATCCAGACGCCCATTTGGACTTTGGATCTGGACCAAATTACATGGATTTAACACAACTCCAGCCCACTTAAGTTTTGTAAAAACATTTTCTAAAAACCCCCTGCAGAAAGAGGCGCCCAGTAAATATTTTATTTTTAAACCTGTTTTTGTAAAATGGCCAAAAGAACCAAAATCGTCAAAAGAGGGGGGGAGCCCATTCCAGCCCTGTCTTTGCCTTGGTTTTCGTGCCCTAGGGGCACGATTCTAACTCCAGCCCCCTTCTCATCCTCCATCTTCACGCCATCTCCATTAGAGCATGAAAATAAGCTTGAGATCCAAGCTTTTTCTTGCCTTCTTTCACAACCTCTCCATTTCTTTAATCTCCAATGTTGTTTAATCTCCATTGTTGCTGTGTTTTGCAGGTGCAGCAGAGGTGGGAAACACTTTTCTCGGGTGGAAGTGCGAAACACTCCAACGAGAAGGGCCGGCTCTACCTCCATCCGGTCTTCTACGCCCCCCGATCGAGAATCGGTTCACATTTCATCTTCGGTGGATTTCCAACGTGTTGCAGCTGTAGGACATGATACCATGGTGTATTTCCAGCATCAACGAGGTCCCGAACGGTGCAAAGCCAAGCAAAGTCCGCTCTTCTTCATCCCCCCATTCTTCGGATCGGCGAAAAGGTAGATCTTCTCACCCATTGCTTCTAGTTAAAACCTATCATGTGCGTGTGTAATATGTGGGTGTTTTTCTGTATTTTTGTCAGCCTTAGTATAGCTTTTGTTCGTGCAAAAGCCAGCACGTAGGATGTTTAGGTGTTTGGGTCATTTACTTTTAGGTTTTTCAATCCAACGTTGGGAGTTTTTATGTCTTTTTGGGTATGTGCGTGTGATTGAAAGAAGGGTTCTGCATGTCTGCGTTTTTCAGTTGTTCTAAGTCTAATGGTTATTGTTTTGTTCTAGTTTAGTACCTTAGAACAAGTGTCTAGATGATTTCATGTTTCGTGTATTTTTAGATTTTGCTAAAATTGTCTAATCGAGTGTAGTTCTTCCGGTTTTTAGGTATGACGTCCAGCAGTTTGTAATTCGTTTTTGTTTGCTATTTTAATTTTAGTTTGTCAATTATTGTTTAGGTTTTTCATAGATTTTAATTCATGTATTGTGTTTAGTATGAATTTCTGTTTTGTTCTTAGTCTAGCCGATTGTAGGAATATGTTAGAATTTGTTTTCTGTTAGGATTTGATTTCCAGCATGTTAGTTGTTTAGTTTGTGTGTTTTTAGCTTCATGTAGATTGTCCTAATTATGTGTTAGCTTAGTTTAAAGTAGATTTATCTTTGGTGTTATGTTAGTAGTTAAAATTAGCTATTTCGTTTTTCATATAGGTGTAGTCGTCTTCTCCAAATGTAGGGCGACCATTAGAGGTCCAGCAAGGTTGTAAAAGTCCAGTTTTCATATTTTGTTAATCTGGGATAAATTAGATTTTGATTAGAGTGATTTGTTTAATTTATTTTAGTTGATATTTTAGTATAGATTTAATATAATGTTTGTTAATTTCTTCCTTTGTTCACATTTCGTAGGCAATATTATGTTAGTTTATTATCTTGTGCCTTTTAGAATAAATGTAATTCCATGTTAATTAGGATGTTTAGATTTATTAGAATTCGTTGAGTCCTTGTATCATTGTTATCGTCGCAAAATTTTTCCCCCGTCTTCCCTTCCTTGCGGAAGAGAGAAACAGGAAAACGCTTTCGCGCTTCAAACTTTGACCGGATTTTGGAAATTGTTTTGAAATACTCGCCTCCGTTTTTGAAAATTGCGGGAAAATCCATTGGATGGGGCTCGACCTGTCGGTACGAGGTTCGACCGTTCCTGCCGCCTTTAACAGGGGTAATCGAACCAAGGACCAAAACTATGCTTGACTTAGCGAAATTATCAAAGTTATGTTCTATCCTAAATGCACAGAGAATTCAGGCATGTGCTGTGAGATTTTGGAAAATGCAAGTTGGAAAACATGATGTATGCTTAGAAAACATTTGGAGTTGGAAAGAATCTCTCAGGAAAAAGGTCAATTTCTCAGAAAACTTAGATAAAAAAGGGGTTTTTGAAAACATGAGAAAGCTGATAAAGATGTGGAAAAATCAAAAATAGTTGAAAATCTTGGGAAAATGGAAGTGATTCTTGAGAAAAGATGAACCTTTTGAAAAGGGAAACACTTCTTAGGAAAACTTGGACTTTGAGAGTTTTTTTTTTAAGAAAATGATGGAAAATTTATAGGAAAACTCATTGGAGAAGGAAATTCAAAACTTGGGGAATCGAAATCCTGGGAATTCTACCTTTTGAAATACTTGGAAATCAATTTTGGATCTTGAAGAAAGATTGGAAAACTCTTTTGAATATCTTAAGAAAATATCATTTTCCTGGGAAAACTGTGGAAAAACTTGTCTTTGGAAAACCGATTTTGAAAAATCCTTAGAATTTCTTGAGAAATCGATTTCTTGAGAATGAAGTTTTCTTGAGAAAATCTTGAGAAAATCAATGATTTTATGATGCAAATGACATAAGTGAATGAATGCACTTTGAAAAGATTTTCTAAGAGATTTGTTGGAAAAATATGCATTAAGTCAAGATAAATCCTTCACATATCCTGACTGTGGCCATGAATATGTTCAGAATTTAGTTGATTTGATGCACATGATTTTGAAAACTTTGGAAATATGATGTGCATTTTAAGATAGCCTAAGAGTGTAGGCTCAATGTGACTAGTAGAAAGATGATGGATCTGGGTCTCGTCCATATTCTGACTAGGGCCGTAAATATGGATCCCACCGAGTCCATCAACTCCCTAAGAGTTGGTGCACGTGCCATTCGTGAACATTCATAGTGCTTTTGAAATAAAATGCATGAATCATAAAAACAGGATATTGCATAAATTCAAACTATATGATATGCATCCTAGTCTAAGCAGGAAATTAAATCTCTTATTCCAAAATTTACATTATTACATCACTAAATAAATGAAATAAAAGGAATTTGCAGACTTCAGCTCCTTCTTTTGAATGTCCCTGCCAAACTTGAAATAAGGTTAGCTCAAATATGTGGGTTTTTCCAAAATTTTCCAATAATATTATGAAATTATTGGATTTAATTGGATATAAACACTATTCTCATGCTTCCTTGATATTTTGAAATGATGAAAATGCTAGAAATTCAGTAGAAAACAATTTGAAATTCGGAATTGAGGTTAAAATGACCAAAATACCCCTAATTATAAAGTTATACCTTTAAAATCAGGGTTTTTTGAAGGAAAACTTGGTAAAATTGAGATTTTGAAGTTCAAATTGAATCAAATGATGATAAAATGTAGTAAGAGATATGATGACATGCTGCTAGACACATTAAGACTGTAAAATCAGAATTTGGTATTTTGCAATTTATCGGAAATAACGATTTTCGCTTGTTTTTCACTTGGATCCGGGTCCTGTGGGACCCTGTTTTGGTATTATGGCTAATTCGAACCTCAAATGGATTCCAAATTGCACCAAATTCGGTATGAAGCATCTAAACACTCTGATAAAAAGCCTAGAATTCTAAAATGCACGAAATGATATGATTTAAATGCTAAAATTTAAAGGAAGTCCTAAAATGATGGATTTTGCCTATGGATCCGAACCAAATGCAATGCTTAACATGATAATGCAAGATTTACACCATGGAAACTTCTGATATTTTGAAGACTGCTAAAAGACCCGAAATGGAACATTTTTGGTTTTTATAGCCTCGGGATTTGAGCCATGGTGAGTTCAATAACAGAGATTTAGTTCTGACAGAGGTAAAAATCACACTAATCTGATGAAAAATGCTAAAGAAATACAAAACGGCCATGGCAATTTATGAAATTAATCAGAGTTATGCACGACACCTACATGAACAATTTTCATGTTTATGACTTCGGCATTTGATCAACGGAAACACAGCTAAAAATATAACTATTTCTGCCTAAACTAACAGAACAGACAAATGTAGCAAAACATAGGTCTGACAAGAAAAATTCGAAGCAGGGGTCAACACTGTTCTAAAAATTACAGGCTTTCCGATTCAAATAGAGGACATCCCAGAAACCACTTTCAATTTTTATAGTTTCGGATTTAGAGCAACACACAAAGAGAAACCATAGCCCTAAGTCGATCCAAGATCTCAGAGGCCCAAATTAGGATCGGACACGTGTCCCGAACTCTTGGATTTTTTTCAGATATAAAAAAAATCATAAAAATATGAAAACATCATATTAAAAACTAGACATTCTCCCGAGTATAGAACATTTTCGGATTGAAAATCGGATCTCTCATGAGGGATATCTCGATTTTACAAGTCGGCAAATGATTTTCAAAACGTATCCCGGGTAACAAAACCCGACTTGCCATTTTGAATGTTTACCACAGTAAACAAATTCAAATGGCTCCGAATTTTTGAAAAAATTTTAGGGACACCTAAGGACGCATTCCGTGATTTTTTTGGGATTTTTAATAAAAAACAAATGCATGAAATGACGTGTGGACTGACTGACAAAAACAGAGACCTACTGAAAATAAGCAGAATTGAAATAAAGGCTAAATTAATCCTAATTAATTCATGAAATGTACTAAATGAATGAAATAAAATGCAAATTAAACCTAGCTAACTATATGAATGTTAAAAATCATCAAGGAAGCATAACAAAACATTTTATATATGTCGTTTTTCCAAGGTTCAAAATCAGATGTTAGGAAGGCTAGGTCGGATTTTCCAAGTTCACC